>NC_134487.1:106769793-107044793 GCF_040206685.1 Ascaphus truei | reverse complement strand
AAAATAGCCGTGTTAGTCCAGTTGCGATAGTGTAGAATAAATGTGTTCTTCAGTATTAGGTGATACCATTTTTATTAGACTAACAATTTATGTTATAGGACAAGCTTTCGAAAGTTATCCTCTCTTCTTCAGGTCAAAATACTGATATACAAAGGATTCAATGGCTAAAACAGTGTAGAGAAAAAAAAACACAACAGATATGTACTGTAGATAAGGTAGGGTGTTAAAAGTGTTTGAAGCCAGGGGACGTTGACAAGGAAAGGTGGGGAAGGGGAGGGATACTGGGGGGGAGAGAAAGTGTGGATAAGAATGGAGGAAAGCAGGATAATTACAAACAATTTTGATAGGGTGTGAGAAACCCCATGTCCGCATTAAGTCCTTCGGTTTTGGTGTCAAAGAGTCTTATCATTCTGAGTTCAAATGTTTTCCGTTCTTGGGTGAGTTTAAACATTCCATTGAGGATTTTGATTTTTAAATCATTTATGGAATGATCTGGTGTGAGAAGTGATGTCCCACAGGTGAGCAGTATCTTCCTTCTTCATGATGGAGTATAGAGTGTCTGTGCATATTCATTCTTCCTTGTAGTTTTTGGCTGGTTTCCCCAATGTAGCAACCTTGGACACATCTGTTGCACTGAATCATATACACTATATTCCTGGATAAATATATAGCTTTGCATAAGTTACAGAAAATGCATTTGCAAATTAGATATATGTAACATCAGGGTCAAAAAAATAACCTTTTATTTTTGAGTGCTTTGAGTGGGATTCTGTTTGTCTCGTGTGTGTGTGTGTGTGTGTGTGTGTGTGTGTGTGTGTGTGTGTGTGTGTGTGTGTGTGTGTGTGTGTGTGTGTGTGTGTGTGTGTGTGTGTGTGTATATATGTATATGTATATATATGTATATATATGTATATATATGTATATATATATATATATATATATATATATATATATATACATATATACACACACACACACACACAGACACACACACAAGAGACAAACAGAATCCCACTCAAAGCACTCAAAAATAAAAGGTTTATTTTTTGACCCTGATCGTATAGGGTCATCTTCCTTGGTCAGTGCAGGACTGATAGTTTTTTGCTCTGCCTCTCATTAGGAAAACAGGAGGGGCGGGCTCATAGTCTATACCTATCTCAGATAGGCTTACACAGACCATGAGTCACAACCTTACGCCTGTCCATCAGAGAGGAGCCCAAGGGGGGTCAAAAGCCCACAGATTTAACCTGTTAACGTCTGCAGCTAGCAGGGACTAGCATAACAGGGGGAAAGCCAAGCAGAAAGAGAAGAGATTCTGATCGAGCCAGAATATATTAAACCAACATGAATATGAAATGGTTAATAAATTGTGAGAACATATGTGCCCAAAGGAGTGATGCAATAGTGAAGATAATAATAAGGAATATATAATCCTCAATATAAGTGAATAAAAACACACAATATATACTTCTAATAATGATAAATCCAAGATGGAATGTTCCAGAGTACAAAGGGTTAAATGCAGGTGGAATAAAGGTATACATAACTAAGGGCTCTATGCAGTAAGAGCCGAAAAAGTCCTCTCGCCAAGTGTACCTTATCGGCATGATTCTGCCGATTTTCCCTCTCCATATGCAATAAGTGCCGAATCCCTTCCGAATCAAGCCGAAAACATTTGGTCCCACTCTGCCGATGATTTACCGATCACACACAGGTTTATCGGCGTTCATGGCGGGGTGGTGAAACTTCTTGCTGAATCTCCCGAAGCAAGCATGTTTTGGATTGAGCGGCCCATTTAAAGGCAGCGTGTATTTTTATTCATTCTCTGTGTTGTTGGGAGAGAGAGAGAGAGACACACAGAGCTGGGCGATTTACATATTTCATATTGACTGAGAGAGTTGTTGTGTATTGTGAGAGGTTTGTCCTGTGTTGTTTTGTTAACATCTTTGTCTTGTTTTCACTTTGTAAGTGTTTACAAAGTGTTCACTTTGTAAATGTCTTTAAATTTATTTTCTGTTCTTTGTGAGTGCTAGAGGTATGGCCGCAAGGCGTGGGAAGAGTGATGCTGGTGTGAGTGGTACTGGTAGTCGTGTGAGTACGCGTCTGAGTGAACGTAGGATTCAGGGGAGTGCTGTTGCTGCGAGTGCGACTTGTGTTGCTGGGAGTGCGAGTGCTACTGGTGGCTCTGTTACTGGTGCGGCTGTGGTGTCTGTTGCTGGTGCTGATGGGGTGTCTGCTGCTGGTGCTGCTGGTGTGTCTGGTGGTGGGGTGGTTGGTGGTGGCCCGCTTTCGGAGTCTCTTCCATTGGAAGAAGGAGAGTCCAATCAGCAGCAGCCAAGCTCTGGGCCTGCACGTGTTCAGAGGAAACGTCTGGAGCGGCCATGTAATCCTCGGTTCAATGAAGAGGAAAACAGAGTTCTTGTCACAGGGATTTTGGAGCACTATGACTCTCTGTATGGCCATTTACTAGTTAAGTCTATCTTTGCATTGATTGTTCAAAGACATGTTATCCTAGGTGATGTGAGATGTCTTAATATCAAAATATTATTCTATAATATCTATCAATTAAAGTTAATTGTTACACACATATTCCTTCATGCTTTATAACGATCATAACAATCACTCTAAAAAGTTTGCCAAAGTTCATAGAATATTCATGCAAGCTTCCTTACATTTGTATGTTCCACGTAAATGCTCATGTGGTACACATATTCCACCTAAACCAGCATGTTTTAGGAAACTGATCGTTTTTCTAATAATAATTAACGTCATATATTTTGTATGTATTTCAAGGGCGGACAAGTTCAGCATCCAAAAATGAAATGTATGAGCAAATAACATTGGCTGTGTCTGCGTGTGGGAATCATGTCAGGGACCGGGCGAATTGTCGGAAGAGATTCGATGATATCAGGGCAAACTTAAAGAAAAAAATACAAGCACAACGGATGCATGCTTCTGGCACTGGAGGTGGGCCGCCAGCACAAGCTCTATTCTTAACTCCATTGGAGGAGCAGATGCGGGAAAAATTTCTTCCTGTCGTCGTGGAGAGTTTGCCAGGGGACAGAGATATCGGAATATATTCGGCTCCATTTCCACCAGGTGACAAATGTTACTGTACTAGGAGTGCCGTAGGTTACAGTTCTTATCTATATTTCCGCTGCTACTTATACTTTCTTCCCAATATAAGCATACCTACATATATATCTGTATATATGTCTCTCTCCCTATCTATCTATCTATCTATCTATCTATCTATCTATCTATCTATCTATCTATCTATCTATCTATCTAGTTGTCCTACAAATAGAACAAATTAATATATATAAATATATATATATATATATATATATATATATATATATATATATATATATATATGTGTGTGTGTGTGTGTGTGTTTGGAAACATGATTGGCTCAGCTATCGTGGATGACATTATTATGAGTAAACATACACAACTTGACCTGCATGAAGGGATTATGTGTAATGATCTTCCAAATAACACACACTGCAACCGTCTACCTTACAAAGCATTCAAAATCTTTGCCCTATAGTTCAAAGCTGAATGTATGTGTGAATCTTTGAACAAACAATGGGTTAACATGCATAACCACAAAGCACATTCGCACTCATTGTTTGTCACAGTAATGTATAACTTCGTTATACTGTGTCTGTGCACACAAATGCCTAATTCACTTTTTCATGTATGTGTCCATACATATATACATATATACATATTATATATATATATATATATATATATATATATATATATATATATATATATATATATATATATATATATATATATATATCTTATACTATATTAGTGAAAGCACTGTACTGTATGCCTGTCTGGATGTCCGGTGTCCCTAGGGGAAATCTCATTGGTCCCTTGGGCCGCGCGCCCCCGCACACCTCTCATTGGCCTGAGGCGGAGTGACGGGCCACACACACACACACACACACACACACACACACACACACACACACACACACACACACACACACACACACTAGGTAGGGGGGTGTTACATACATTAGCTTGGGGTGCGCCCCCTTGGGGGGGCGCACGATTATGTAGGGGGGCGCACGATTATGTAGGGGGGGCGCGAGCAGCTTGCAGGGAAATCTGGGGGCGCTCCATGCTGCTGCTTCTATGTCTGTGTCTTGCAGAGGGGGCTGGGCCAGAAGATCCATGCTGCTGCTTCTATGTCTGTGTCTTGCAGAGGGGGCGGGGCCAGAAGATCCGTGCTGCTGCTTCTATGTCTGTATCTTGCAGAGGGGGCGGGGCTTCTCTCTGCACACAGACAAGCCCTCCTTCTTTTCCTGTCTGCTTCCCGTTTTCAGCAGCATGGGGGGTTGGGGGATCGGAGCATGTCGCCCCCCCAGGTGAAATTGTGGACTGATTAAGTGTGTGTGTGTGTTGGTGGTGTTGGTGGTGGTGGTTGTGGGGGGGGGAGTGATTGAGTGTGTGTGTGGGGGGATTGAGTGTTTGTGTGGGGGGTGGGGGGGATTGAGTGTGTGTGTGTGTGTGTGTGTGTGTGTGTGTGTGTGTGCGTGCGTGCGTGCGTGTGTGTGTGTGGGGGGGGGATTGTGTGTGGGGGGGGGGGTTGTGTGTGTGTGTGGGGGGGGGGATTGAGTGTTGGGATTGTGTGATTGTGTGGGGGGGTTTGTGTGTGTGGGGGGGGGATTGTGTGTGTGTGTGTGGGGGGGGATTGTGTGTGTGTGTGGGGGGGGATTGAGTCGTCCCCCCTCCCTGCCCTTTGCCCCCCCCCTCCCTGCCCTTTGCCCCCCCCTCCCTGCCCTTTGCCCCCCCTCCTCCCTGCCCTTTGCCCCCCCCCCTCCCTGCCCTTTGCCCCCCCTGCCCTTTGCCCCCCCCCTCCCTGCCCTTTGCCCCCCCTCGCTGCCCTTTGCCCCCCCCTTCCACTCCATGCCCTCTGCCCTTCCACGCCCGGGCAACGCCGGGTATATCAGCTAGTATATATATATATATATATATATATATATATATATATATATATATATATATTAGTGATAATCTATGTTCGAAGAGAAATTCCACTGCTCACTTATATATATTATTACAGTCCTATGCGTAATGAGGTAGGTGCATGGAGGTATATCATATATAACCACGAGATCTCAAAAGCAATTGAGTAAAGAACCCCACTTAACTCCACTCTTAACCTAAATACAGTAGCGACATCTTTTATTCGAGTAAATGCCGGCGGCATGCCGGGATCTACCCCAGCTGCCGCCAGTCAGAAACGCGCGCCGCCGCATTTCCCCCACGCACCCCCCCTCCACATCGCGCGCAATTACCCCCCCAAAGACACCCCGAACCCGGCTTCTACTCTGCCCCTCTGCTTCCCCGCACCCCCGCTTACCTAGATTTGAACTCCAGGGGTGTCGGGGAAGCCTGGGGAAGCCGGGGAAGACGGGGAAGCCGGGCGCGCTTGTGACCGTGACGTCACAGTGCGCCGCCACGCGCCGCGGCTACCCGCTTCCCAGCCTCATTCAGCCAGCGGCATTTGCTCGAATAAGAGCTGCCGCTGCTGTATGGGTGTGTGATTCCTAATTGCCAAAAGCTGCACAGAAAAACCCTCTCAGAATAGGGAACCGACGAAAAACCAAAAATTATTTAATACATCAAAATATCACACTTAATAATTAAAATAAATGCTAAAATTTTAAAAAATCCTCATGTGGGAGCGAGGGACTGGGAACAGAAATCAATCTCTGATTAATTCACTACTGGAGTATTGTAGTCAGAGACTATAGTTCCCCTCCTGCGTTCATATAGGCTAGCGGTATAAATATTAGGAAGGCAAAATGTTGCTAGTCTTATAAACATATACAATGATGTTGGTTTCACATCAACTGACACAGATAAATTGACTGCTTTGATAGTATCTGCTTAAAGCAACACTTAAACTCGCAACATATATATATATATAGAGGCAACACATATGTCTTTCAGTAGCTGGTAAATGCCAAAGAGTCACCCCCCCAAAAGTAGTAATACACTCTGTATTGGTTAATACAGTAGCCCAGGTAATATATATGACCTATAAGGGTGTATCAGGTCTCTTCTCTGACTGCTGTTTGTGCACAAAATAAAGAGCTATTCAAGCACAACAGGACGTCCTGCAATTGAATATTGAACATACACATTCTATTAGGTCACCCGCATGTGTATCAGTCTCTGCCTTATATAGATAAGGGTTACGGCAAACCCAAACAGAAACCGGGATAGTGTAAACGTCCTGCTACAGCTGGTGTGGCTATTGTGAGTCCGCCTCAAACATATAAGCCATGCATTACCTGTAGTAGAATTATGTGTATACCCCGATAACACACAGCCTAATAGACCACCAGTATAGGTTGCAAGCCTTTGCCAATACGAATAAGGGTTGCGGAGAACCCAAACCACAACAGGATAAAAGTATACAAGCCGTGATTCCAGCTACAAGTGGTTGCTTGGATCCGCATCAGCCGCCTATGCCGTATGTGCCGCCGCTCCTCTGTGACATCACTCGTGTGGCATCTGACCCGACATATGTTTTGCGCGATTAACGCGCTTCTTCAGGGGGAGGAGTCTGTTCCTCAAGTTCTGAAGTTGCTTTTTAAAGGGAGCGCTTGGCTGCTATTGGTCAGTAGGAATGTGTATATCGTCAGAATAAATTTAATGGTAAATTAACCCTTTCTGGAACGGGTTAACATAAATGACTAATGTCAAGGACCTATCTTTGATATAGTAGTTTCCCCTTCAGACAGGCACTCATCCGTTGTAACAGGTGACAATAAATAAAATGATAAATGAATAGATGGATAAATGAATCGACTTGTAAAAGGGGAATTCTTGTTTGGAGTTGATGAATGGTGTAGGAGTGTATGCATCCTTAAATGATCTGCCCCTAGGGTCAATACGGATCCTGCAAGAAGTACTGTATACCCTGGGTCCCCACAAAATAGGATGAATAATCACTTATGAAGGGTAATATTTAAAGGTATGGTGAATATAAAAATCCTTCATTCAGTCCTGTGGGTGACTGGGACTGTAATAGAAATATCCATCGACATTCTCGTTGGAGAAGTACTCTGTCCCAGTCACCCCCCGTGGACTTTGCTGAACGTGTTCAATTGCAGTGAAACTCATCACATTTGGATTCCCTTGGTGAAATTCAATAATATGTCTAGCCAATGGTGTATCTACCGAATTCCTGACATTTCCAATGTGTTCAAGGACACGAGTTTTGAAAGGTCTATGTGTTTTGCCCACATACCGCTTCCCACACTCACATGTCATTAAATAGGTGACTCCACATGTTTGACAAGTAATAAACTCCCTTATCGGGTAAGTCAGTGTTTTTGTGAGGTTCATGAAGGTTTTGGCATTTTTCATCACAGGGCATGCTTTACATCTTGTGCATTTGTAATAACCTGTTGGTTTTTCTCCTAACCAGGTTTTGCTGGGTTTTGATTGAAAATGACTATGGACAAGTCTATCTTTAATATTCCTACTGCGTTTCCAGCACATACTAGGAGTTGGTGGTAGGATTTTGCACAAGTCCTGATCTTCTTGTAAAACATGCCAGTGTTGTGTTAGAATTTGTCTGAGTTCGTGAGATTGACTATTAAATTTAAATTAAATTTAAATAAAATTAAATTTATTAAATTACATTGTCTGTTGTTGCCTCTTCTTTTTTATTATTAGCAAGTAACGTTGTTCTTTCAGATGTGAGAGCACGGTAGTAGGCCTTCTTGATAATTTTATTAGAGTAACCTCGTTTCTTGAACCTAACTGTCATGTCTCTAGCCTGTGTCTTAAATTCGGATAGAGATGAACAGTTTCTTCTTAAGCGCAGAAACTGACCTATTGGGATATTGTCCGTGATATGTCTAGGGTGATGGCTTGTTGCCATTAGTAACGGGTTAGTGGAAGTTGGTTTTCTATAGATACTTGTTGCCAAACTGCCTGTATCTGTTTTGGATATGGTAATATCAAGAAAATCCAGTTGGGTTTTGCTCACTTGGTATGTTAATGTTAGATTTATTTTATTGTGATTAAGACATTTGACAAATTCCTTTAATAAGTCTTCTGTCCCACTCCAAATAAGCAAAATGTCATCTATATATCTGACCCACAACTCCACAAATATTAAATATCTTTCAAGATCTTCCACGAAGACTATTGTCTCCTCCCACCAACCCAGGTACAGGTTGGCATACGTTGGGGCACACGTCGTCCCCATTGCCGTCCCCTCTACCTGGTGGTAGAGTTGGTGTTCAAAAAGGAAGAAGTTGTGGGTCAGAATATACAATAGAAGATCCAAGACAAGAGTGTTATGTAATTTCATATCTTCCCCTCTAGCCCTTAAAAAGTGGGCCACAGCTGGAACTCCAAACTCGTGTGGTATGCTTGAATAGAGTGCTTCAACGTCCAGTCCCACCAGTAAGGTGTCCCTCTCCAGTACTATGTTTTCCAATTTAAGGAGGATGTCCTTAGTGTCCTTAACATGAGATGGGAGGCTGGTGACATATGGACGTAGGACACTGTTCAGATACATACTTGTTCGTGAGGTAATGTTATCGATGCCGCAGACTATTGGTCTTCCGGGTGGGGGAACCTTCCCTTTGTGTATCTAAGGGAGAGAATAGAATGTTGCAATTTGAGGTTTCTTGACACACATATAATCATATTCATTTTTTTAAATTAGTTTCTTATTTAAGCCTTCCGTAAGTATGGTCGTTAACTCTTTGGTAAATGCTATTGTCGGGTTTGTTTTTAGAATTTTATAGCATTTACTATCAGAGAGAATACGTTTACATTTGGTTATGTAATCACATTGGTCAAGAATCACAACATTCCCTCCCTTGTCTAAGGGTTTAAGGACAATTGTAGAATCATTCTCTAGATCTTTAAGTGCTAACCGTTCTTTGAAAGTTAGATTTTGTTTACCTTTTCTAACTTTCAAAGTCATAATATCTTTAGTAACTAGCTGGCAGAAAACATCTACATTTGGACTTGTTTCAGATGGTGGTACAAAGGTGGATTTGTTCTTTAGCGTAGTAAATGGCCCTTTGCCCCTAGGTCTAGTATTCTCTTTCATTAGATTCTCTAGGACTTCAATATTGTCACAGTCCTGTGTGTTCAGGTTCTCAAGTGGTGGGGCAATGGGGACGACGTGTGCCCCAACGTATGCCAACCTGTACCTGGGTTGGTGGGAGGAGACAATAGTCTTCGTGGAAGATCTAGAAAGATATTTAATATTTGTGGAGTTGTGTGTCAGATATATAGATGACATTTTGCTTATTTGGAGTGGGACAGAAGACATATTAAAGGAATTTGTCAAATGTCCTAATCACAATAAAATAAGTCTAACATTAAAATACCAAGTGAGCAAAACCCAACTGGATTTTCTTGATATTACCATATCCAAAACAGATACAGGCAGTTTGGCAACAAGTATCTATAGAAAACCAACTTCCACTAACACGTTACTAATGGCAACAAGCCACCACCCTAGACATATCACGGACAATATCCCAATAGGTCAGTTTCTGTGCTTAAGAAGAAACTGTTCATCTCTATCCGAATTTAAGACACAGGCTAGAGACATGACAGTTAGGTTCAAGGAACGAGGTTACTCTAATAAAATTATCAAGAAGGCCTACTACCGTGCTCTGACATCTGAAAGAACAACATTACTTGCTAATAATAAAAAAGAAGAGGCAACAACAGACAATGTAATTAGGTTTATTGGCAAATTTAATAGTCAATCTCACGAACTCAGACAAATTCTAACACAACACTGGCATGTTTTACAAGAAGATCAGGACTTGTGCAAAATCCTACCACCAACTCCTAGTATGTGCTGGAAACGCAGTAGGAATATTAAAGATAGACTTGTCCATAGTCATTTTCAATCAAAACCCAGCAAAACCTGGTTAGGAGAAAAACCAACAGGCTATTACAAATGCACAAGATGTAAAGCATGCCCTGTGATGAAAAATGCCAAAACCTTCATGAACCTCACAAAAACACTGACTAACCCGATAAGGGAGTTTATTACTTGTCAAACATGTGGAGTCATCTATTTAATGACATGTGAGTGTGGGAAGCGGTATGTGGGCAAAACACATAGACCTTTCAAAACTCGTGTCCTTGAACACATTGGAAATGTAAGGAATTCGGTAGATACACCATTGGCTAGACATATTATTGAATTTCACCAAGGGAATCCAAATGTGATGAGTTTCACTGCAATTGAACACGTCCAGCAAAGTCCACGGGGGGGGGGTGGGTGACTGGGACAGAGTACTTCTCCAACGAGAATGTCGATGGATATTTCTATTACAGTCCCAGTCACCCACAGGACTGAATGAAGGATTTTTATATTCACCATACCTTTAAATATTACCCTTCATAAGTGATTATTCATCCTATTTTGTGGGGACCCAGGGTATACAATACTTCTTGCAGGATCCGTATTGACCCTAGGGGTGGATCATTTAAGGATGCATACACTCCTACACCATTCATCAATTCCAAACAAGAATTCTCCTGTTACAAGTCGATTCATTCATCCATCTATTCATTTATCACTTTATTTATTTTCACCTGTTACAACGGATGGGTGCCTGTCTGAAGGGGAAACTGCTATATCAAAGATAGGTCCGTGACATTAGTCATTTATGTTAACCTGTTCCAGAAAGGGTTAATTTACCATTAAATGTATTCTGACGATATACACATTCCTACTGACCAATAGCAGCCAAGCGCCCTTTAAATAGCAACTTCAGAACTTGAGGAACAGACTCCTCCCCCTGAAGAAGCTTGTTAATCGCGCAAAACATATGTCGGGTCAGACGCCACACGAGTGACGTCACAGAGGAGCGGCGGCACATACGGCATAGGCGGCTGATGCAGAACCAAGCAACCACTTGTAGCTGGAATCACGGCTTGAATACTTTTATCCTGTTGTGGTTTGGGTTCTCCGCAACCCTTATTCGTATTGGCAAAGGCTTGCAACCTATACTGGTGGTCTATTAGGCTGTGTGTTATCGGGGTATACACATAATTCTACTACAGGCAACGCATGGCTTATATGTTTGAGGCGGACTCACAATAGCCACACCAGCTGTAGCAGGACGTTTACACTATCCCGGTTTCTGTTTGGGTTTGCCGTAACCCTTATCTATATAAGGCAGGGACTGATACACATGCGGGTGACCTAATAGAAGGTGTATGTTGAATATTCAATTGCAGGACGTCCTGTTGTGCTTGAATAGCTCTTTATTTTGTGCACAAACAGCAGTCAGAGAAGAGACCTGATACACACTTATAGGTCATATATATTACCTGGGCTACTGTATTAACCAATACAGAGTGTATTACTACTTTTGTGGGGTGACTCTTTGGCATTTACCAGCTACTGAAAGACATATGTGTTGCCTCTATATATATGTTGCGAGTTTAAGTGTTGCTTTAAGCAGATATCTCAAAGCAGTCAATGTATCTGTGTCAGTTGATGTGAAACCAACATCATTGTATATGTTTATAAGACTAGCAACATTTTGCCTTCCTAATATTTATACCGCTAGCCTATGTGAACGCAGGAGGTGAACTATAGTCTCTGTCTAAAATACTCCAGTAGTGAATTAATCAGAGATTGATTTCTGTTCCCATTCCCTCGCTCCCACATGGGGATTTTTTTAACATTTTAGCATTTATTTTAACTATTAAGTGTGATATTTTGATGTATTAAATAATTTTTTGTTTTTCGTCGGTTCCCTATTCTGAGAGGGTTTTTCTGTGTAGCTTTTGGCAATTAGGAATCACACACCCATATTTAGGTTAAGAGTGCAGTTAAGTGGGGTTCTTTACTCAATTTCTTTTGAGATCTTGTGGTGATAATCTATGTTACAACTATAAACAGGCCATTACTGCCTAATCAAGTCTTGCATGGAAGATTGTGCATTCAAAGGCGAACATTAATTATTTGCACAAACACATTTCGTTATGTTTTATTAAAGCTCTTTTTTCGCTTAATGTAGTATAATGAGAGCATAAATAGGAACATGTACCATATGGTATTTAATTGTGTTCATATGTAGCTCACTTCAGATTTTTATTTCGCTCATGTACCGGTGTGTGAAACCAGCTGCAATTAATATGTAATTACAGCATAGAGGTGAACACAGGGGGTGGGGTCGGGCACAGAGCCAGATCACAGGGTCATGGTAGGGTCAAGTCTTGTGGGACGGCTTACAGGTAGTAGAACCAAATAAAAGGTCAGGGTGGTATCACGTCTTGGGGGAGGGACTACAGTTGTTACAAGCTGACAAGGTGAACAGAAGTTCATCACATTCATTTGAAATGGTAATTATCTGAATACTTTCACCCACCAGGCCACTTTTTATGAAAACACACGTTAGTCAATCGTTCACTCATATCTGCATGTGTTGATGAGTGTCACCCACATTGAGAGCTATACCTGCTTCTCTTAAATGTTCAGACAGATAACTAAAAAACATTCATTCACATTTCCACAATTAGGTACTGAATTATAAGCAGAGTCAACTTTGCTGTCATGGTAGTGATGTACATTATTATTTTTAGATTACTACACAACATATGCAGTGTATGTACAACAGAACACTTAATTTTACAACGCATTGCTGCATGAACATTGTATGTTGTATGGTGTTTAAAATAAATGTGCCAATTTGGTTCACATGTACATTTATGTTAAGATGGATAATGTAAAGCTTGCCAGAACCATATCATTATCATTTCGTTATGTGATGCTGATATTTAGCCATAAATACTCCCACTACACAAACTTCATGTTAATTATGTACACATGTCAATAAAATTCTGATGTTATTCTTCTATATAGTTGCTTCTGCAGCTCCTGTGACACCTGACACTGAACATGTCTCATCACCTGTCTCATCAAGGTCATCATCAAGCATGGAAGGTGAGTGTATGAGGTGCAGCACATCTAATGTGTACATTTGTAGAATTTAATTTCACATGCAAAATAAATGCCTTTCACATGTAATTAACTTCACATCAGTTATTGTCACAGAAAATGTAGTGTTTCCTGACAACATTTATTGTGTGTGTTGTAAACTATAAGCTAGGAGTTGTGAGGTTATAACAACCTTTCATTCATTCTTCTTTCACACTGAGTCGAAACATCATTGTTACTTCAAGCATCATCTTTTAATTGGACACAAATTAAAAATTATGGAAACATGTTGTGTTACACTATGAGAACAACTATCATTATATTGAAAAACAAGTGAAAGTTCCATGGCAGTTCATAATGTCTTTCTTTATTTGTAGAACCAGATGTTGCCACTCAAGGACAAATTCACTCAAGTAACCATGAAGATGTTGACACTCCTGGATTAACCCAGCATTCAAGTCCTCCTGCTCGTGACACCTACTCAGCTATTGCAGCTTCTGAAGAACGAATCTTGGGTGAAGAAAATCGTCGCCATTCAGAAATGATGACAGTGCTTGAAAGGATGATATCACTGCATGAAAGGATGCATGAAAGGTCAATATCAGAAATGTCACAAATTCAAAAAGTCATCATCCAAGTTCCTAAAGAAATCCAAAATGTAAACAGGACATTACAAGCACTAGTTCTCAATGTAAGGCAAGCAAATCAGTTGCGAATGACAGCAAGAGAACAACAATTCCACTTTACCCCATCTGAGGATGGATCTTTACATGCTGCTACTTTTTCTCCTGAGTCATCAGTTCTTCATTCCCCAGTTGTGGATGATACCGGTACAGTAGGTGCAAGTTCTGTGCAGGTCCCTGTCAACATCCAACCGCTTACCTCTGTTCAAAATCTGGAACCGACACCTACAAATGAGACACGAAAAAGAAAGTTAGGGCAACAATTACTACTAACCAGCTTTTGGAAAAAGATTAAAACACCAAAACAAGAAACTGCTCCACCATCACTTTTGAAATGTTTATCATCTGCTTCACAACTGCCACAGCCTACACCCAGTGCCCCTGAAGTGCCACAGCCCACACCCAGTGCCCCTGAAGTGCAACAGCCCACACCCAGTGCCCCTGAAGTGCAACAGCCCACACTTAGTGCCACTGAAGTGCCACAGCCCACATCCAGTGCCCCTGAAATGCAACAGCCCACACTTAGTGCCACTGAAGTGCAACAGCCCACACCCAGTGCCCCTGAAGTGCAACAGCCCACACCCAGTGCCACAGAACTGCCACAGGCCAGTACAAGTCGTACAGTTAAGGCCAGAGTTCTTGGCAAAGGGAAAAGGCAAACACAACAGCCAACAAGCTGGCCTGTGACTCGCTCTCAAAAGGATAAACAAAAATAAAAAATCACATTCACTAAATTTGTTGGTGTCCTGGTGGTGTTTACTGCAGACTATTTCATGCATAGTGTATGTATGATCATGAACAGATGCTTGATAACATTCAAGTATGTCCTTGTACTGTACACATGAATGTTTAGAAATGCTCACTGACTGAATGAAGGCATATTTGATAACATATGAATATGTATTAATCATCAGTTGATTAATGGTACAACATTATTACACACTTGCCATGTTAATGGAAGCTGACATTCACTTAGCTCTTGTTCAAGATGAGATGTATCTGGGTAATTTTTGTAATGTAGATAGTCATTTCATGCTAATATTATTGACATACAACTTTAAGTAACTACCCATATAACAGCATACATTTTTATGTTATGTTTTCTGGTGTCTTAACTCTGTAAGACATTACTTACCTTAATCTTCTTTCATAGTTCATAATGTTGGCATGTGATCATGTATGATTTTTGGTTACAATAACAGATCTGTAAGTGTGTATTAATATATCTGTAGTCTCTCTGTATCTCTATGGATATATGTATACACACACACAGTGTATATATATATATATATATATATATATATATATATATATATATATATATATATATATATATATATCTGACACTGTTGTCAGCAAACAAAAGAGAGAGATGCACCCGCTCTACTGTTGTCAGCAAACAGGCCTTGTGTTAATGAGATATAAATGTTAGCACACTTGCTAAAATTATGGTATCAGTATGATTGAGCCCCTAATTCACTGAGCTGTATTTAACTTTGAATATGATTACAACAAGGCCTTCTTACCCACATCAATGGCTTTAGTTTAGCACTCTATATATAATATATATATATAATCAGAATGAACAGTACAGGCCTTCATGGTGAAAAGAGGCCTTGTTTGCTGTTAAATACAACTTCTACACAGCTGACTCAAATAGACACTCAAACATACTCACCCAGTAATGTTATAAACTGTAATGAACTGTTAAGATAATTACAACAAGGCCTGTTTGCACACAAGGCCTTTAATGTAGCTATATATATATATATATATATATATATATATATATATATATAATTAAATTGTTTAGTTTTAGCTATTTTCATTGTATGATGTGAACAACATAATTATTGATGTTGTTTTTGTTGTTATTCATTGTAATGTTGATATTTATAGTAATTTTAGAGTTATACGATTTGTGGTGAAACTTAGTACCAATGTGAAAATAGGTTTACTTGATCCAGCCTATTTAACTGGCTGTCCCTGACAATCACATACTCCTGACGAAGTCGCCGCAGTGTGCCGAAACGCGTAGAGCTGTGACGTCATTGCGTTTGTGTTGGTGTGTTTGGAGTCCCTGGCTTCCCTGCGCTCCGGTTGGCGGTAATTTCAAGTGTTAGCAATCATTGTATGAGGGAGCAAAGGACGTGCAGGCATTGGATGCCTTTATATCTTGTTTGCCAATTCATGGTGAACCTGGGCTGTTTACATCCACTGTGCAAACCTGGGACTCACCCTACCACCGCAGATGACCACAATAGAGATTTCTCTCCCACGAATGGTTCTGTTTGAAATCCTGTAAGTGCACATTCTTATGGGTTGCTGATTTTTTAAATAAATGTACCGTATTTTTTACTCAGTTACGTGCTATGGAGCTTGCGCTTTTGTTTGTTTTTTGTTCATATCTATATCAGTGTGTATATCAAGAGAGACTAACAGAGAGAGTCAAAGAGAGAGAGAAACAGAGAGAGAAAGAGAGAGAAAAGCAGAAAAAGAGACAAAGAGAGAGATGTGTGTGTGGTTAATTTTAGCTAAGTGTAAGCAGAAATCTGTTCATCCTAGCACTGTAGATGATTTCACACACATTGTTATTCTAATTAAAATAGTCAAATTGTTTTACACATGTTGATTGCCTAAGCCGAAAGTAAAGTATCGATTGTTGTGAAAAGAGTGTATCTTAGACAAAGAATTTCAGCCAATTATTGTAACAAATTTCTTGTGTGAGAAAACCTAGGCGTATAACAGTTAGGTTGTATTATAACCTTGGAACAAACCGCGAAGATAACATGTAACTATTTACACATTCAGCAGTATGCGTTCAACTTTACACAACGTACACTTGGAGAGAAGAAATGGCAAAAGCTTCCACATTGCACAGCCATCCACGTAAATCATACAAATTTATGATTTATGAAGCAATCGAATCAATGCCAGAGAAAAGGGCAATGGTGGGTCAAATCTATGACTTGATCCAAAAGAAATATCCATACTACCAAGAACCTGGCAAACAACGAAATTAAAAAACTTCAGTATGATTCACTTTATACGCAAATTAATGTTTTGAGCGTGTCCATGATCGGCTAGATCAACGATATGGATGCTGGCATGTTGCGCCATCATTTAAACTTACCATGGAACATGGAACATATCTTCTGTTAAATAGCATATTTTTGCCTAATACCAGTTACATTGAAGCCACACCGACTGTCGCATCTGCTGATATACCTGCACCCTCCATTCATCAAGACCAGATGCAAGATGGACATAACTACTATGATATGTATCCAAACTTATATGGGCAATACCAATGTGGATGTGAAAACAACCAACAACTGTACGTACCTCCGGACGTCTTGTTTGATGAAGCCACTGCAGATCCATATGACCGCCTCATGGAGATGTGTGTGATTCAGGATTCAATGGTTGCCTCAACCATGGATGATACTGTTGTGCCTTCCTGCAGCGAATTGTTGCAGCCAAATCAGTTTTGACTTCTACAAGAATGGTAAATACAAATTGCGTTATGCCTTTACTCAAAATATATATGTGTACATTAATAATATACACCATGTTAGCCAAATGAGTGGATACAGCTTAACATTGCAGACAGCCTTACATGTAGCGTGCACAAAGACATTATTTCCTCTAACAATATACTACATGACGAACCATTAGTACACATTGGTGACGGAGTCCTAAATCATAGATTCTTATCGCTTAAAAAGTATCATTTCAACATGTTACACTAACTGTAACACACACACACACCTCATTGTTTAGCATTCAACATATAAAAACAAAGTGTCGCCCACATATGACGTGGGAACCTGGCCATGTCCCAAGGTGGCCTTAAAAAGGTTACCAATGCAAGCCCCACCCCCAACCGACATGCGCGCGTGAAACAGTATTGGCTGTGCCCGTAGCTTATTGTTACGGTCAGTGCAGTGTGTCATGCGCGCGCGTCGGTGGGGCGGTGCGTGTACAGCGCTGGAGGCCAATGTTAATTCAGTGGGAGGGGTGTTTGCGTGCATTTCACGGTGCCTTAACATGACGTCACACGTATTTTGTTCGCTCATTCGCTGATCGTCCGTTTTGGCCGTGGGCACATGTCCATTGAAAAAGTTTAGATATGTACGTGTGTAGAAGTGAATTTGTTTCGCTTCCATATCATTACTTTCAGTCATGATATGCGCACTGCTAGCAGCACCATGGAGGGACATGTATTGAACGCACAGCGTACAGATCATTTAGCGCATGCGCTAAGACTTAGTCCACACATTCGTGACGTGCGAGCGCAACAAACGTTGTGCGCGCACATTATTATGTATACAGGCACTGGAACAAACATATCAGTAGTAATGCCAGCAACGCCATTAGAAAAATTAGATATTTCTATATCTTTAGTTTTATCCTTACAGTTTAAACATATACGTAACTTATGCGTGAATATCCACAATCATATAGAGATGTGTTAAGCGTTGTCATGCTGAAACATAGATAAATGTGCCATCTTTGAACATCATGTATTTGCTGTATTTCACAGATGTTGAGGATGAATACATGGGACCAATGTATGATTTCAGATGGGCCAATCGTTATATTAGATGATTGTGACGACTAGCGAAGAACTATTTTAATAAATATGTAACAATGCTTTCAATGATTGGTGCACAGATTAACAATCACTACATAATGTTATCCTATTGTGCAAATATTTACTAAGCACTTAATTATCATAATGATGTTGCTAAGCACTGAAGTTAGAACTTATAGTGATATCTTTTTCGTTTCTACTAACATTATATGTATTGCCATGTGATATATGCAACCAACATTATCACTCAGCAAACACATTAATCTACTATATATTATAATCTCACGTGTGACTTGTCAAAGAATGTAAATGCTACATAACAACTCGTCGACATTGCATCTGAACGTACACAATAACAATAGTGAGGTGATAGAAACTGTTTAGTCGTGTGAATTTTATATTATCACCTAAGTTGTAGTGGTAACCTAACATGCATGAGCTAATGAATGTTAGGTAAAGATCATTAAACCATGAACTTTTGTGTGTACATTTAATTCCCATGAGTAAATATACTTTAGTGTTATTAGTAAACGTTCAACACATACATAGCTAAGTGAGGCAGATGATAAAAGCAACATTATTATGTTGGTTTATATTATTTCTGGTACAAATACATGCATCACACAAAAAATACAACACACACACACACACTAGGTTGCTGAAATGTGTGCGTATGTAAATGTATACTTCATTTATGATCATATGTTGACAGTAGTTATAAAGGATCATGATCATTTTGAATAAGTAACGTGAATTAAATAAAACTTTTAATAACTACATTGTCATTGTGTTGAATGATTTAGGAAAAGTTGAGAATTCCAAAAACGATACTTTGGAATGGTGTTAACATTTTGACAAATGTTAGATGAACGTCATATCAACACACATCTTTGACTTATACATACACATGTGACAATGCAGTAATGAACATGAAGATGAAGTGAGAGAAGAACTAATCACATACATTGCAATGTTAATGATGTTTAACACATTTGGGTCTTTTCATACAAACATGCATTGAGTGTTAACATCGCTCATGTGCATGAATGGATGTTCTCCTCCCATAATCACTAGCTGAGCAGGGTTTATCCCCTTCTCTCCCCCCACCCCTATATTCCATGAATGGATGTTGTTACGTTGGCAAAATTACATGTTATGTAACGGACGTAATGATAAGAAAACACACTGCACAATAACCACCAAGTGTAGATAAACGCACGGACACAATACAGAAACGACATGTTTCAATTGTCACATATTTTTCATTACGTTCTGTTTATACATCCTGTAACTATACCTGTATCGAGGTTTGCACATCTTATGAAAGATGTGAATTGAAATACATATCATATGCAGTCATTGGAGTAATATACCTTGGAAAAAAAAACATGAATGAATATAAATCATTGTCATGACATGTTCATTAAGGTAAGCAACACACAGAAGTGACAATTTTGTATGTGATATGAAACAAAATCTAGAATACGTCAAATATGATCTTAAATACACAATAGTCTACACATCATTGTGACACACATGTCACACTGCAAAAGAAACATTGCATGTAACCATACTGCACTAGCTATTGGCTATCGACATAGTAGGTTTATTGTGTATGCATAACCAAAAAGAGCATGTACATAAAATATAGATTTAGTACACATTATTTCTTCACATACACACAACACCTTTTATTGGTAAGAAGTATAATACAACCTGTTGATGAATGACATACCGGTGCCACATGCAATTGTCCACACAGCAGAGAAGAGAAAGGTGTGAGAACCATATTCATCTGTTTCCTAAGTGAATGGTATGTGTACAAATGTATTTATCATTACAATGAATTAATACATCTATGTAGTTCTATGAACATATATGTATTTGCTTACATGAAAAATAGGTGTTTATGACATTCAGACGTGTCTCCACACCACCGGCTGTTTGCTCAGTGTCAGCTGGTAAATTTAAGGGATGCTCCTCCTCCAAGCCCTGACGTATGTCGGTTTGTACATTATTGCGGAGTGCCAGATTGTGCAAAATGCAACATGCAATGACAATATCTGACACTTTAGCAGGCTTATATTGCAATGCCCCCTCAGTTCTATCTAAACACCGAAATCGTGTTTTCAGAAGCCCAAATGTCCTCTCTATGACGGATCGGGTAGATATATGGGCAACATTGTACCTCTCCTCTGCTTCACATTGAGGGTTTGCCACAGGGGTCAACAGCCACGGCCTAATTCCGTATCCTGAGTCACCTATAATCCATCGTGCCAAAAAATTAAACAATTTGTGTTAACATTATTACATTGAACAGTACATAGAAAAACTAGAGTTGTTTGTTAACACATCATAATATGTACTCACCCACCAGCCAACCAGGTCCAAAATAGCCTTGTTCGAAAGCATGGAAGACTGATGAGTTTCTCAGGATAGAGGACTCGTGACTGGAACCAGGGAATTTGGCTACACACATGCATAATCTTCATCGTGGCATCGCATACCACCTGTACATTCAGGGAATGGTAGTGCTTACGGTTGCGGTAAGCATGCTCACTCTGACTAGGCAGGATCAAAGCAACATGGGTGCAATCTATTGCACCCATCACACATGGTATCCCGGCTATGGTATAAAAGCCATTCCTCACTTCCAGCCACTCTGTGTGCTCTGTAGGAAAATGAATATAATTCCTAGCGCGTCAATGCGCAGGTAATTGGCTTCCTTTAAATACCTATGTGATGATGTCATGTGACTTGATGAAGTGCAAGTTGTTACATTAACATATCCAAGTTGTTAACCCCCAACGTGTATCCAGTACCAATTAAAAGGATTATGTATGAGTGTTCACCAGGCAATCATGATATTTTCTAATGATGTAACGTTAAGCTTTGTACAACCATTTATTGGCAAGTATTTCTGGAATGTGTAATGCATGTACCACTTCTGAACGCAACACTAATTAGGATACAACCATGACATTGACGTTGACAAACTACGTTGCATCATGTGTAATTTTGCATGTTATTGTCACCTGTTCACATGAACTAATTGTATTGTGCATATGCATAATTTAATGCCATCAGGATACTTGCTATTGATTCAGTTTCAATAGTGTAAAAATTAGTAACTATTATAGATGTGTGTATAACTTAGCATGAAGTGATTCTAATGCATCGTGTACAATGTAAACATGCAATGTTATTGAGTGTCCAAAGAGGGAGGTCACAAAGTACATGTAAACATGAAAAAAAACAGCTACATTTACATTTGATCATGTGTTACACATTCAAAGCATTCTGTAATGTATACCAACATTACTATACGCTGGATCTGTTAGATGTGTGAAATCTGTTACATCATATAATAAATTGAAGCACACTTAAGTAACATGTTTCATATTATGTGACCTGTTCCTTTAAGAGTTGACTATAGGATTTTCCCTTGACACATCATAACATTAAGACTAATGTGACACGCAAATCATCATAACATTGAAAAGTACAATGTTATGTCAATAATAAACGTAAGCGCTGACACGATGAAGTGAATGACCTCGACACTGTAATGCCAAGCACATTTTTATTATGAGCAATAGAACGTAAACACTCCTATAATGTTATAAGTCTCCGCTTCATTGACTCCATTGATGTAGAGATGAGGTTTTATTTCTAAGTGCCGTCCCGGCAACCTTGCCGATACTTTTCCCCTCCAACTTGCCAACTTTAGTTGGCGGGACCAATTGCCGATGAAATCTCCATTTCTGAGTGCCGATCAGCACCGATAAGCTGATCGGGGCTACTTGAATACAGCCAATTTCAAAAACTGACGAAAAGTGCCGATAAGTAGGTTATCGGCAGCCGCATGCCGATAAATTTTTATCGGCAAGAAAAACTGCCGATTTTGACCACTTATCGGCGCTTACTGAATCTCAAATCCAATTTTGGTGGGAAAATGCCGATAAAAGCCTTATCGGCGCTTACTGCATGAGGCCCTAAGTCCTAATTGACCTTACGCTACATGAGACTGGCAGTTTTCAAGTAGATGAAACCACATCAAGAAATTAATCTAAAAACAGAAATATGAGCTCCTTAGTGTAATAAAGTAAACAACAAATATATTTAAAAGGAGTACAAGGCACTCACATGGGTTGAAGGTTTAAAAGCAGTTAGGTAGACAATAGTCACCAGCCAGTTCCAGCAGATAAAGACGAATTGTCACAGCATGTCAGCGAGATGCAGGGCTGGTAATATCCCTCCTGTTGGTGTGGGGGGATCCAGTGTGTTTAACACGTCAATACCGCCTCGTAAGACCGCCTCGTAAGACCCAAATTGGCAGATCAGTCTCTGTGATCCGGAGCTGTGAATCAGCTGTAGTAGTGGACACTGCAGCACGATGAAGCAGTCATGGCAAAGTGAACATTGTGACGTATGTGATGATCAGGGATATATCCTGAGATGGTGTGACAATTTGTCTGCATCTATTGGAACCGCCTGGTGCCTATTGTCTACCTAATTGCTTTTAAACCTTCTACCCTTTTGAGTTTTGTTTTAATATATATATAGGGATTTATTTGTATGTACTTTGTTAGATTCACATACACTGTTATTGTTGAATTACACAGGTAGAGATTTGACTTTTACCGTATTTCCTTGATTCTAAGATGCACCTTTCTTCCCATTTCACATGTCTGAAATCGGGATGCATCTTAGAATCAATGTTTAACAAAAAAATCTGTAACGGGGTGCTGCTGGAACAGCTGCAGCGGGGATGTATACAATGGCCAGCAGCAGCTCGGCACCCAGCTCCGATCACGCCCGCTCCACCCCCTGCGACTCTTGGTGAAATGCAGGAGGTGCAGAGGGAATCAGCTACAGCAGCCAGAGCGGAGATATAGCGATGTCCTCTTATATTTCATTGTCTCCTAGGTGTTGTTGTATGATGTTACATTTTTTGCAGTTGTTCCTATGAATTGAATGGTTAATGGGATTTTTAGAATGAGTTATTGGATATAATATGTTTTGTTATGCTTGCGTTTCATTCTTCTCTCTGTTGAAACGCATGACATCATAACGCCATAGCGTCATTACGTGGTGTGAACTATATTGCACATATCTCCTTAGGTTAATGGGAGGCACTGCTGTGAGCCTGCACGTTGCTTACAAATGCTGTTGCTAGGATACAGTTCACTCCGAGGACCAGAGGACGACGTCGGCATGTACTTAAACTGCATTTGTTTGCTATATTGTGATCACCTAACTTATGAAAGGCCACTGTGGGCCGCAAACGTTTCTTGAAATGAAAAGGCAATTGATTTTCACTACAAGATGTCTTCCAGGAAGGGATTCTTAAGAAATGATGCTACTAAGACCACGAGTCTGCTTATTCAGTGTGCTGTTTTTTCCTTTTTTCGTATTTCATATTGATAGTATGGCCACACTTATTGGGACATGCACATCTTCTGAATGTTTTTGAGTATTTTGTTGCTCCATTGGATGTCTCAGATTTGTTCCTATTTTTTCAATGCAAATTGTTGGCCAGAAAAGTTTACGTCCCTTCAAACCTGGCAGATTTTGTGGACGCAAATTTAAGAAAAATGTGACGCACAGAGACGCAGAGTTTTCTACATCTCGTTACAATCTGTGCATCATGCAACTCCTCCCTAACTCCTTCTATTGTTACTTCCCAAATCGCAAGGTGATGCAAATGGCACAAACCTTGGAGCAAAGAGTCGCTAGATGAAAACGATGCAATTTGCGTCAATTTTGTTTTAAATGTGCCTTGATACATCACCACCCCTTGTCTCTTTCCTCCGAATTTTAGATTTTGAAGGTCATGATGCATACCTGGAACTTAAATAAAACTTTTAAGTTCCTGTAATGTTTTAAGAAAAACAATCTTAATGTGAAAAACAAAACATTGCAATAAACAATACATAAACACAATCCTATGAAAAATGTTTAGGGTTATTTCTAGGAAGTCTACTGCAATAATAGCAAGGAAACATAAATCACTATTTAATCTACGCTTGAAATAGAGACAGTACCGTTTTTTTTTTTAATAATTGAAGCATTTAAGGTGTTCATCTGTGTATTTTTTTTAATCAATGATTTTTTGTTAGCATACAAATATATTTTTTCATAACTGGCTTGACATCAAGGTACTATGAATAGATTGTTTGAAGTACAGGCCTTAATTTGAAAAGCAAGCAGGAAATACCATAGGAATAAATCAGCAATTGCATAACCCTTCACTGTGGGCAAACATGAGTTTATTGGGTTTTGCAATGTCAAAATAAAAACTGTCCAGCTAAAACTAGTACACTACTAAGGAAACAATCTTTATTTATTTATGTTGGCTTTGAACAGGTTTTCATAACAGTTTATATTACTTTGTTTAAAATAGGGTTAATTTAATATCTTTCATCCTAACCGCGGCGAGATGCTCCATTGTTGCGGCTTGGAGAAAAATTAACATCCCATCCAAAGCAACAGTGTACAAAAGGATAAACGAAGTCAAGTACATGGAAAAGATGACTGCCCACCTAAACCAAACTACTGAGCGGTTCTATAGAATATTTGAGCCTTGGCTCCAAAGTTAGGAAGATTAAAGGAGGCAAGGCCCCAGGCCCACACCCTATTAAGTTCCCAACCCACGTTTCCCCATTCCTCCGCCCCTAAACCCCCACCCCCCCCCCCCCTCTGTTATTCCACTCTTTCTTTCTTCCACCTATCTTCTCTATCCACTTTGTAATCACACCTGAGACTACAGATTAGTAGATCAATAATAAGCCACAAAGGGAATAATATGAAAACAACCAATAGATCTGGAGATACTCAATTCATATATTGAATTTATATCTAAAATGTGAACATTGAGGTTATGTCAATATTTCCTGTACCTGCTGTATCGGTTTCACTCTCCCTTTGTAAAGTATAATTTATATGTCTCAAAAACTGCACTAAAAAAAGATTGAAACAAAAAAAAATAGGGTCAAAACCAATGTTATATATTTTTAATAAACCAGTATATTCAGAATGCATAAGACTGAGTATTTCAAGTTTAAATGAGAGATTTTCCATAGCACTTTGTAAAACTGAAGAGAACGTACACCTATTCCATTTAACAGATGGTAATGTCAGCTTCCGTTGTGGCTCTCAAAAGATACTGTAAGATGCGCTGCATGTGAGCTCTGGCAACCCCTGGCTAACAAAGTAAAAAACAGCAGTCCACTCAATGAAAAAACTCAAACAAAACCTATGGGAAGAAAAAACTGCTTACATGGAGGAAAGGTAGTCTGTTAATGGACAGATTCGTGAACTCATCCAACACCAGCATGCCACGAAGCAGTAAAGAGGGGAAAGACCGGAAAAGAAGTGTGGGGAGGCCGCAATGGCGGACAGCCTTACCCAGAGCTCCAAAAGGTCACAGTCTCCGGGGATAATGAGAGACGAGTTGTAAATGAGAGCACGGAGACATTATTTGGAGCGCAAACTCTACAATTGAAAGAGATAATATGTTATGCCAAGGAGCATATAACTAAGCCCAGCATATGAATAACACAAAATGAGCAATGAATAGAGCAAACATTTGAGGATATAACAATGAAAAATGAGAAAGCATATGGTGGCCATATTAAAAAGCAGCAAATAGCTGGATGACATAGAAAAACACTACAGACAGAGCAATCTGGGACTGGTGGACGACCCTGAAGAGGTCAAGGGAAAGAAACTGTTCCAATACATATCCAAAGAGAACCCACTTACAGTATGTTAGGCCTAGACCAGGACGCACAACCAAACCACCGCCAACCCCACAACACAGGGCTGTCCCGCCACCCCCCACTGGCGCCGGACACCCCCTGCTGCCGCCAGACACCCCCCTGCTTCTGCTGGACAACCCCCTGCTGCCGCCGGACAACCCCCTGCTGCCGCCGGACAACCCCCTGCTGCCGCCGGACATACCCCTGCTGCTACCGGACACCACATTGCCCCTCCCCGCAGCATCAGTCCCCCCCCAGCACCGCCGCCACCACTACCCCCCCCCCCCTGCCCCCTGCTGGTAAGTCTGATTTTTATATATATGTATTTGGGGTATTTTTCTATGTATGGGTGGTGTTGAGGTATTTTTATATGTATTGGGGAGTGTTGGGGTATTTTTATATATATTGGGGGGTGTTGGGGTATTTTTATATGTATTGGGGTAGATTGGGGGGGTTGGGGTATTTTTTATATGGATTGGGGTATTTTTTATATGGATTGGGGGGGTTGGGGTATTTTTTTATATGGATTGGATACATATATACACATACACACATACACACATATATATATATATATATATATAGACAACACAAAAATTAAGTAGCGCTAAAAAGGATGTGAAATAACCCTAATAAATGATAAATTATAATAACATATTTAAAATATTAAAATAAATTAAAATTACCACCATTTAACCTAATAATATCTACAAACCATAACGTGATAGTGAAAAAAAAGGAAAATCCAAATTGAATGTTCCACTCAAACAAAAAATCCAGAGAGAAATATAGTCCCAATAGAAGATCTAGGGAGCGTCTTTGCAGCTTTAAGGGGAGTGGTATAGCCAACCACTTTTGGAATCTATGAACAAAAAACAAACAAAAGCGCAAGCTCCATAGCACGTAACTGAGTAAAAAATAAGGTACATTTATTTAAAAATTCAGCAACCCATAAGAATGTGCACTTACAGGATTTCAAACAGGACCATTCGTGGGAGAGAAATTTCTATTGTGGTCATCTGCGGTGGTAGGGTGAGTCCCAGGTTTGCAGAGGGGATGTAAACAGCCCAGGTTCACCATGAATTGGCAGCAAGATATAAAGGCATCCAATGCCTGCACGTCCTTTACTCCCTCATACAATGATTGCTAACACTGAAATTACCGCCAGCCGGAGCGCAGGGAAGCCAGGGACTCCAAATACACCAACACAACCGCAATGACGTCACAGATCTACGCGTTTCGTCACACTGCGACGACTTCGTCAGGAGACATGATATGGAGCTTGCACATATATATATATATATATATATATATATATATATATATATATATATATATATATGAACAAACAAACAGAAAAAAGCAGCGCCCCAAAGGGCATATATAGCAATAAAAAAATATATATATAATAAAATATAAATTAGTATCAGTGCCTGCGTGTCAGTAGTGATGTAATGTGATTAGTAAACATATATTCATAAATACTTAGACAACGCATTCTATAATGTGCAAAAAGTGAATAAACATAATATAAAATATTATAAAAATTATATATATTATATTATTAACAAAAAATGTTAACCATAAATTATATAGAAAATTGTAGAAAATATATATATATATAAAAAAAGAAGTGGATAACCAGTCCTTTAAAGTTGAAGTCCATCAAAGATGTTAGGCTTGAATACAGGGGGTCTCCGGCTGCTCTCAAAGGATGAACCACATCCTATGAAATCTGTAGAGGAGAGAGAAGAGAGAGCGCACGCCCCATAGTGTGTAACTGTATATTTAATAATGGAAATGGAGGGGGGAGGGGGGGGAAAGGAATCGCACTCACAAGGATAAAATGGTTAAAAGCGTGTCGTGAATAAATCACCACCATCCGGCTCTTGCTTGTCTTTACTTGTCTTTTGATGTTGCTGTCAGGATACAAACGATCTCTGGTCATCAAGATGTTAAATCAAGCGTGGATCAAGGGAACCGGCATTAAATGGAGTCCTCTGAAGATCTCTCAGCTGCGTGGCCTGTGACTGTTACACACACGAACCGGCCTGTTCATGCGCAACGTGATGACGCAATGTCCGTGACGCGATGCGTGATGACGCTCCCTGACGCGTTTCGAAACGCGTCAGGGACATTGCGTCATCACGTTGCGCATGAACAGGCCGGTTCGTGTGTGTAACAGTCACAGGCCACGCAGCTGAGAGATCTTCAGAGGACTCCATTTAATGCCGGTTCCCTTGCTCCACGCTTGATTTAACATCTTGATGACCAGAGATCGTTTGTATCCTGACAGCAACATCAAAAGACAAGTAAAGACAAGCAAGAGCCGGATGGTGGTGATTTATTCACGACACGCTTTTAACCATTTTATCCTTGTGAGTGCGATTCCTTTCCCCCCCCTCCCCCCTCCATTTCCTTTATTAAATATACAGTTACACACTATGGGGCGTGCGCTCTCTCTTCTCTCTCCTATATATATATATATATATATATATATATATATATATATATATATATATATATATACACATACACATATATACACATATATATATACACATACACATACACACATATATATACACATACACACATACATATATATATATTACACACATTCCCAGTAAGATATACATATCTCTATCTATCTATCTATCTATCTATCTATCTATCTATCTATCTATCTATGACTGTGCCTATAGTGCCACCGACGGCGACACGGTGGGTGACATCACTCGTCGCCACCGGCGAAAGTTATGTTTCGCCGGGCGACGGCACGGGATTCCGGCCATTTGATTGTTTCAAGGGCCGTCACGGCCCTTGAAAAATCAAATGTTGCTGGCTTCAAGTTTTCGCGACGGCTCCGTCGCTTTGTCGCCGTTGCGATAAGCGCACGCGGCGGCGGCAATGCTTTTGTTTTTGGGCGTCGTCGCCGGCACTATAAGCATGGCCTTACTGGGAGTGTGTGTGTGTGTGTGTGTGTATATGTATGTATTGGCTAGATGGAGTTTTTGTATGCATTTGGGGGGGGGAGGTTGTATATATTTGAGGATGGAAGTTTTGGGGTATATATCTTGTGGGGGGAATTGTGTGTGGAAGGGGGCGGAATGAGCGTGGGGTAATTGATGGAGGGAGAGGAGGGAGGGGGTGAGTGAGGAAAAGAGGGAGTAAGAGTGAGAAGCAGGGGAGAGAAATACATGCGAGGCGGGAAAGTGAGATGGGGTGAGACGGAAGGGAGAGAAATACATAGGTTGGGGGGGGGAAAGAGAGGGGGCTCGTGAGGTGTGAAATGGGGGGCTTGGTGGGCAATACCGCCGACACGGGGGGGGGCATGCTTAAAATGTTTGTCCTGGGCCCCATGATTTCTGTTGGCGGCCCTGGCACTAGCACACCCCTTTTGGAGCCCTGCCCTCTCTCTAGCAGTGCACCAATTGTACCTACTGACTGCCTGGTCACATGATCTTTTCCACCGAACTGGCAGCCATTTAATTAACCCCCAAGCCGAATCTTCGCCAATCAATCACAGGAGAACAAATCAATCGGCAACTTAGCTTATTACTTATCTTTGTGTAGATTGTATTGATGCACATATTAAAGCGGATTTTTTTTTTTTTTTTAACAGCAGTTTGGACCGGTGCTTTAAGCTTTTCATTAACAGTTAAAGTTTTGAAGGTGTAATTTTCAATGCAAGAAAAGAATAAATGTATGCAAATATTGAAAAGTCAATCTGTAAATTCTAAGAACCATATGTGATATTGAGCTGCAGTTTTTCACACAATATCGTGTTTTGCACCAACAAAGCAGCATGTGTGCTTTACCCAGCATCAGCTGCTTGTTGTTTGTGGTGTAATTACCAAGTGTTGCCTGAGTGACAACTGCTTCAAATAATTATGAAGACAGCTTGCAGACTATGACCCCATTTGTTTCCAACTCTGAACGACAAATATGTGACTGTTCTTGATATCACTTCTATTTCACATAAAGTGGTTAGTGTGTCTGTTTGTATGGACAAAACGTTAACTAATGCACATTATACATCATACATGCAAAGTAGCAGCAAACGCTCCTTATTTGCCTGCACGTGAGACAGTGACTCATGACAGTAAGTTCTTATCACGAGTGAGAATATAATGTTTCCCCTTTATCTGTTTATGGGATGAGATGAATATCTTCTTGATTTGTCTGATAATTAGAAAAAGAGGATTGTTTTTGTTAGTATGTCTGGCCACAAGCCTATTCAATAAATTATTTATTATTTTTTAGCCGCTTCCAGCCCTATCTATTTTGCAGTGCTCATACTCCAACAACCCTTTCTACCTATAATGGTGCCTCGACCGATGCGAAAAGAGGCAGCATCACCTCTGGGCCAAGGCTCCGGATCCTCCCCTTTGCACCTTTGCCATTCCTGGGGAGGGTAGTGGTAGGAAGGGGTTAAGGTTGAGCGGGAGTTGTTGAGCTAGGTGTGGGGAGGTCCGTCCAGAATCCTTAAAAGGCAAAGTTCAGAGGGGAGCGCCTTCCTTCCTTCCCTTCATTTTCAATTGTTTGACTGTTAATGCTTCATGTTTATGAGTTTGTTCTGATAATGTATACAAAAAAAATGAGAGAGGGGGAAAAAAAATAACAATTTGGTGTTTTGGTTGAGGTTTATATGTGGGGGCAGCTGTAGAGAACGTTTGGGTGTTGATACTCTGCCAGCATTGGCTCTGATTATTTTGACCTGGGACTAGGTCTAAAAGGAAGCTGAATCTTCTATGTACAGTAGGTACTGGTGGCTTACCCTTGGTGGTCTTTGGGTGTGGCAGGGGCCACTGCATTTGGTGGCATCTGACGGCAGAGTCTGGCCTTGGTTGGGCACCATGGGGCCAGATATCTGCTTAACAACATGCTGGCCGGATGGGGGAACTTTCTGTCTCCATTTAGTTTAAACTAATTATTTCTATTCTTGGTTGTTACGTTTTGGGGGGAAATGGGGATTGCTTGAAGGTCATGTATGTCTGCTATATGAAGTAAAGTTCATTGTCAGCTATGGAAAGGCATTTGCTTTTTTTAAAGTACAAGGAAAGCAATAAATGTTCCTGATCGCTATATGAAGCACACAAGTACCACATTCAGAACATCTATAATACCTTATTTGTGTGGCATAAATATGATTCCCCTATTTATTTGACAGGGAGTAAGCATTATGGCCCATAGGTACTAAACTTCTCTGGATGGAATTATATGACCACATAAAACCACACTCTAACTACTCTCTTTTTTTTAAAGTAATAACCACAACTCATGTAATGAGTAATTTAAAAGTCGTTACCAATTCATCTTCCCGTGCCACCAATATATTTTCTTATCTGTATGGTGTCATACTGCACTACATAAATCCAATAAAAAAAAGAACAGGAGTTTCTCCAAGCAGTCACACCTAACTGAAGACTGTGATAGCTGCAATCTATTGCATTTTACAGAAGGAGATGCCGGCAGACAACGTAAGAGACAGTTACAGAGGCCCCACTCTCTCCAACGGCAATCGGTTTCATTGTTGTGTGGAAGAGCATGGGGTCTCTGTAACCACGGGGCTCAGAGCAATGGCACGATGGAACCGCCACCATGCTAGCCCTGCCCATTGTTCTAATAAAGGATTATGTAATAGGATTTATTTATGGAACCCTATGGTAGATAATTGTTCAACCACATTAATGCCTAAAGCTAAAAATGCATTGCAAAGAAATTCCTTCAGGCACCAAGGGGGTTAACATACAACATGAAAACCCTAGCAATACAAAGAGCATAATATCTGTATGTACAACTATTAACCACTCTGGCCCAGGTGCATGTTATAAAAATCAGCACCGGACGTTATGTTCCCTGAGGTCAACGCCAGTCTACAAAGCTAATTATATGCAAAAAGTTAGTAATCTCATTAGTATAGGCTTAATGGCATGCTTAGGCTGCGTCAAGGGTGAAGCTGAGGGCTCAGCGCGATCAAACACATTGCAGCAATGTGTTTGTCCTGAGTGCACGTTCCTGTGCTCCGCACTCAGCTGCCTGCCGAAACAAATTATTTTTAATTTGTCGCACTTGCCCTGGTCACGGGTACGGTTCAGCCAATGAGGGCGAACCACTCACGTGACATCATGAGCGCGCTCTGAAGTGCGCACTTTTTAATTTGGGGGAGCCCTGGTTGCCAAGATACTTATCTTCTAGTTATTGGTGTTTCTGCTCCCATTTTGGAAATCAAAATGGCAGCAAAATCGGCTTCGGCATAATGGATTAATTGGAAGCCTCAACACCATCGTGGGATAACATTCTGACCTCATATTGGACAATACAGTAGCCATCTTTGAATTTACAAGAAGTGTATTGGCAATTAAAACTTTAAGTATTTCAGAAAGTGACAGTTCTCCTGCGCTAAAAATAGCACGGTTTAGCTCTGGAAAACGTACTGCATTCTAAGTCTTAGAAAAAAAAGAAAAGAAAATGCTCCCACAGTGACCACAAATCAATTAAAAGTATATAACAATTTTAATATCTGGTCAAATGACCATAAGTGTATCCAGTAACTGAATAGTGTAATTAGAAAAACAATAACAATAAATAACAATATAAATAAAACCACAATGTCACAATTAAATACCAGATCACTCCCCCACAGGGATACAAAACTGGCACTTGCTTCTGTGAAGCATACACCGTGAATCAAATTAATCTAAAAAAACATTCATAATAGAAGTTTCAATGAGCAACATGATTCAATGTCACAATGAGGGGGACAGATACTGACCACAAGCGATAGCGGGTAGCCATGGTTGGCGCTGATGATACGTCCAGACTGCACAAGCACTCGGCAGAACTCCCCTGCGCTCGCGCTTCCTGGTCAATGGGTAGGCGTGTTTAGCAGCCTATCGTGACCTCTATGCATTTCCCAACAGCGTGCTTCGTCAGGAGTCACGTTAGAGGCCGCTCACATGCATTATAAGGCAACAGTAAATAATGAAATCAGACCATAAATATTGGCACTGATACAAAGAAAACTATTGCATAAAAGTTACTAAACTGTGAAGGAACAATGGAAATAAATTATTTCCAACACTAATAGACAGTCAATATACTATTGCTGACTAATGGTGATAAATAATAGTGAAACGGTTTAAATAAATAATTAAATTACCGTTTCATAATTTTCATGAATAAGTAATACGGAAAAAAAATACAAGAGGAATTTTAGGAACTTTTATTGAGTTATATTATATTATTTATAGTAAAAGACAAATGTCTTCATTGGTAATTTGACTCAATATAGTACATGCAACATACAATTTTATGAATGTTATCCGATGTTGCATCAAGTTGCTGTCAAGTCCGGTGTTTGATTAGGAAAGAAAGGAAATGCGGAAGAGGAGATGGGGATAGAGACAGGAAAGAGAAGCTGTTGGGGACAAGCAGGGAGAAAATGCACTGAGGTTTTTCCTTACGACCCTCAACTGGAAACCAGGGTCATAGCCTCAGTTTGTATAATTCAAAACTGCATAATTTCCCCCCCTACACCTCCTCTCCATATTGCTTATTCACATGCTATTCCCTAAACTGTGAAACTCTGGCTATATTGGGCTACCGTCCAAAAATATCACCGATTTTTACACTTATCTCAGGCTGGTTTAAGGCCTATATTGACTATGTATATAATAGACACTATATACATACACATAGGCAAGATAAGAGTAGCCAATCTAGAATAAGAGATACAAATACATAATAACATTGCAGAAAATATTAATTCTGTATATTAACTCCTTAGTATCCCATGTGTCCTGCTATACATAGGCAATCCATGACTAGTTGGTCAATTGGGCTAATAAGGGGTTAATATTTCACATATGGATACTATGCTTTTTGTGTATTTGTAGTGTGTTGATGTTGCTTGTTAACCCCCTTTAGTGCATTGGTAGCATTAGGCATCAAAAGGGTCAAATCATTTTCTGTTTTAGGGTTTTGTAAGAAATCCAATTACATAACCCTATAGTAGAAACGTGTGATACCTCCTATCCCTCTACATCACTAGCACTTATTAATGCTGATTTCTTTGCGTTATCTAATATTTGTATTGCTAGCACAGTTTAATGATGAGTTAACAAATTCGCTGTGTAATCAAATTAGATAAATATCGCATATTTATGAAGAAATACGTTTTGGTCTAAAAAAAATATTCTCTGCTAGATGCTTTAATAATTCCAAACTTAAAACAAAATAATATTGACCTTTAGCGCATGTAACCCAAATGCTGGGATTCACCAAGCTCCGATCCGGGGTATCGTCGGATCAGGGTGCGATACCTAGCTTGGTGATTCCCGGTGAAATAGTGTTATTTCCTATATTCATCTCATTACAAATGCTAGCTTATCATAAGAAATAATAACAAAAAATGGATGAGGCATGCGCCTGATCCTTGGATATCAATTCCGTGTCACCGGTTAAAACACGAGACATCCATAATACAAGCACAGAAAGACAACAGAATATACATACAGTAAATGTCTGGTCAACTAAATCCACAGTATGTACACAGAGATCAATGACTAGCATTTTTGCTGTGGCTTGATTATTAAGGTATCTGTAATTACTAGCTTGATTATTGCACAGGCTTGGAAGCAATCTACATTTTGGCAGATGGTACCATTTGACAGGACCAAAACTCTAATAAATGAAATGTCTGGCATTCTGACTTTCCCCTCTGTGCCTCTTTACCATCACCGATATCCCCTAAGCATCAATGCAGCGTATCGCACACTGATGCAGTACTACCTGCCATTGACTTAAATTGGGATGCGATGCCTCACATCATCTCTCAGTAAATCTTCCCCTATGTGGTTACAGATATAAGAGCATGGAGTAACACAGTATGTGTTCAACTTGCACAGCTTCCTGCAGTGAGTCACTAATTTTGGACACAACAGTCCACATGAAAATGACCTGATTTGGCATGTTTTGTGTGTTATGAAATATGACTTGGTCTAAAAAAAAAAAAAAATATACACTTTCAGGGAAATTCCAGCAACCTTCAGAGTACAAATGCTAAGGAAGTGGCATCTTCAGCTAAGGGGAAGTGTGTTTGTTTAGGCGTTCGTGTGTTCTAATAACTCATGTCAAAGGGAAATCCCACACGTCAGAGGCATTTTTTATTAACTGTTTTAAAATGCCAGTAAAATGCTGCTTATTCCAGTAAGATAACATTTTCATTTTTATCTCTGGAGCAGAGACATTGGTTTCAACTGCAATATACTGTGAGTCTAAAAGAGTAAAAAATAACAAGTCTTAAAAATCTTGTCTCCCCTACTGCACGTTTCATGCAGCAATCCCCCCATTCATTTCTTTTTATTGTTATATATTTTGCATTTTCTTGACCTGCGGCAGGAGTACAACTACACTGGCTGGCAGCTGGGAGCCTCAGCGTTTCATTCGAGTTTCAGCTCAAATAGTGCCAGCATAAAAAAATGATGCATTACTCCTTAGCAGCTGTGTGTGATTGGAGCACCGTGCATCATGTTACGTCAAAATGCTGCTATTGTAGATAAACTATAGACCCCCTGTTGGTACTGTAAGATAGATGGTGATTATAGTCCTTTCTTTGTTAATTAAAAAAAAAACAGATGGTATACAAGTGACAGCAATTGCATTTATTACTTCGTAATATAGTGTATTTTTTTAATTTATTTTGGAAAGGATAAAATTTAAGAAATATTGAAAAAAAAAAAGACAGGATGAGTCCATATGTCTTTTTTCAGCCTGTAACCTATGTACCATAAAAATAATTTTAGTAGGAAAACTGTAAGGCAGTACATTTGTATATTTGCCTTCCCTGCCTGGCAGGTCAGCAACGTTTTTACTACTTTTACTACTAATTTTACTACTACAGTATTGAAGCAGGGTGTCTGCAGAGCTGAACCGCATTGATTTCAGGTCTGGGGACCCCCTACTTCCCATGTTACAAGCCCCGTTAAGGGGTGCCGGTATCCTCGCCATGTTAAAATCCTGTGGGATTTTCACATTGAAGGAGATACCGGCACCCCATAATGGGGCCTGTAACTTGGGAAGTAGGGAGTCCCCGAAGCAGAAATCAACTTTGTTCAGCTCAGAATGTCCCCTTCTCCCGCATTCTACTTTCAAACATCCCCCCAAAGAAAAAAAATCATTACCTTAGCAGATAGCTGATAAGGTAATGAAGCTGCTTACATTTTATTTTTATTCCTAGTGTGTGTGAGCAGGGGGTCTCCTGAGCTGAACAAAGTTGATTTCAGCTTTGGGGACCCCCTGCTTCCCGTGATACAGGCCCTGGTATGGGGTGCCAGTATCCCTGCAAAGTTAAAGGCCTCCCGTCACATGACGCAGAGGATTTTAACATGGCGGGGATACCGGTACCCCATAACGGGGCCTGTATATCGGGAAGCAGGGTCTCCCCGTGGCTTAAATCAATGCAGTTCAGCTCACAAGACCCCCTGCTCACACACACTATGAATAAAAATAAAATGTAAGCAGCTTCATTACCTTAGTGGCTAACTGCTTAGGCAATGAAAGGGTTAAGGCAGACTACCAGGTTTATTGGGGGCAGAGGGGGTGAGTGAAGGGGTAATAGCCCCAGGGTTGGTGGTTAGGCCTCTCATTGGGCATTGTGAGGGGTTAACCTTACTGAGTCAGCCTATCTCTTAATGCACGTCCCTTACAGACAGGTAGACCCCGGTAGGATTAACACAGCAGGAACCTCTATTGTGTTAATCCTATGGGCCATTAGTCTGTCGCAGAAAATCTAGTGAGGATCTCCGAGAAATGGTCAGATAACGGCCACTGCATCTGCAGTTACTATGTGGTGTGAAGTCAGATCTACAAGAGAATCAAAGTTATATACTGTACAGTTATGTTATAATCAACCCCTTAGTAAAATAAGGGACCTTTGAAGTATTGCAAAGCATTGGGTACTGACGCCCCTAGACTGTATGTATTAAATTATACGCGGAGAGGGGATGATACCCGCTCAAACCTAAGTATGTGAATAGTAGGTACTGAGGTGGTGCACTAGGAAGTAACTAGGAGTGACGAAGAAGACACCTTGCAAAGAGACAGGAAAAGCCTTTATGCTTTATACTTTCATGTATTATATTATATCTCAAATGTATATCCTCTGCTGAACTGCAGAATACCTAAAGCCTTGTGTAGATGTGTGCGATACAAAGGTTTACAGCAAGTTCACTTATGGCAAATGCTAAAAGCCAATGGGCATTGCATGTTCAATCAATTTGATTATTTTTTTCGCTTTTAAAATTCATGCATTATGCCATTATAAAAAAAGGCGCTGTCATAAGTTCAGGTCATAATAGTAGAACATGGCCATAAACGAGGTAAAGCAATTTTAGTGTATGACCTATTAAGAAATACACAGCAATCTTTAATTGATCACATTTATTTGGTCTGTACAAAAAATCTCAACATCCATATGCACTCTAGTAATACAGAATCTCCCAAAGTATAACGATGTTATTGCACCCCTGTCCAGTAGAATTGGTATGCTACATTAGGCGATCAATCTCTACATCTACTTCTGAAAACAATTTCTTTTTGATCTATTTTACTTTAAGATTATGCTACACAATAAAAAGTCTCATAACAATATTTTTTCCCCGTCGATGGGTTAGGCTAATATTTAAATAATCAAATAAAATAACACCTGAGAGCAGCCATCTGCTTTACTTGTTTCATGCCAAACTAATTTGGTTTCTCACCGAGAATCAGGTGCTAATTATTGTGAGGTTAAAAAAAATAGAAATCATTGTATTGTTTGATTATTCATAGAAAACAACGTTGCTTTATGGCCAATGACAAACACAGACCAGATTTTATGCTGGCAATAAACAAAATAACATAAAATAAAATATGCAGTTCTGTTATATTGCACAACTGGGTTAACCTCATTTCTCCTACACATGACTGCTCTGACTATGTTTACAAAGGGACTTTTGTATTTGGTTGGTTGCTGTGTGTTCTAAGGGAAACCCCCTGATGTTTGCAGGTAAATACTTTAGTGTCATTTACAAGTTCAATATTTAATATATTATGGAAAATGTAGTAAATATCCATCTAACATATTATGAATTGTATTATGGAATCAAATATGTAACATAAGTAGCCTAAACAGGTGTTTTTCATGAATTGCATAGCCTTTTATGAATGTATTCTTAGTGCTGTGGTACCACAGCCTACCTGTCTCCTTATGTCTCAATTACCAAACTATAGATTATAAACGTATTGGGACAGGGACTTTGCCTGTAAAATTCTATGTACTGCATGTTATAATATATTGCTGAATCTCTTTGGGTCCCATTGGGACAAAAGTGAAAATGCTATGAAACATGGCTGGCCCAGATTGCCTCTCTGCCTCCTGACATGTAAGTCCTTTGTAGCTACAGGCTATGACAGGCAATTCTGTGGGCATTTGACCCCCCTCATTCTGACTCCCTGAGTGACTGAAGGGGTGGAGACATAGGAATCTGTGTGCAGCCTATCATGGGGCAGATCCTGTGCCCTCCTCTTCTGAGACTCAGGGAGGAAGTGCAAATTTGTAGGGAGTGCTGATCCAACCCTCCTAGGGAGTGGAGGTGTGTGGTCGGTCTTCTCCCTGCTGGAAGAGGGAGAAGCCAGTCAGTACCTCATGGGCTGACCAAGAAAGATCAAGGAGCCTTCATTAACAGAGAGCCAGCACCATCCAGAGGCCTGGGATCCTCTGACCATCATGCATCTGCTTTGTAAGACCATATGCAGTGACTGTAACACAATAAACCCCTTTGCTTTTATATACCCCTGCCTGAGTTCTATGTCTTCTGGGCAGTGGGGGGGGGGTGGGGGGCAGAAGTCTGTTTCAGTGGGAGACTGTCTCTGAATATCCTGGAGCCACTGAAGCTGGAGGCGCTGACACCCTGAGGAACATCAAGATCATGAAATGCCTGTCGTGGTCCCCACTACAATGCGGACCATTCAGCTCTCCTGAACCCTCACAGGTACGCACGTACCATAAATATCTGTAGTAGCAGCAACATCTTCCAGAGAGGAAGGAAACAGTGCTACAGCTATATATTATTATATCATTGTAACAGGGGACTTATCCCTGTTCACAAATGTGCCTCTAATCCAGCAGTGTGGTGGTTAACTGCTGGTAGCAAATTAACTAACACCACCTGCCTGATTACAGGTGGTAGAAAAAGCCTGCCTTTGAGACAGGAAGTGGCTCCTTAGCTCACGTGTGAGCTGAACTTTGGAGACAGAGCGGAGGTTCTTGAGTCTCCCAGGAGAGACTGACCAAGAGAACACAGATCTCTGGAGCTGACAAATAAGACTTCTAAACCTGGATGCTGACATTTTCTGTGCACACAGGGGTGCGGTTCCAGGAGAGCAGAGAAGCTTCCCCTACAGCAGCCAGCTAACAGATAAGACTTTTATTAACAAGACTTTTTATATCTGTTCATTTCATGCTATGTGTTTGGGGCTGGGAGAGATGCTTAACTAAGGGAGTTATGAATTGCATAGTATTTCACTAGAAATACTCCCAAGTGAATAGAAGCTTTGTTTCCCCCTTGTTTGGATGGTTTCCTGATGTTAAGGAAGAGGCACAATAAAGCCTTGTTATAATTTCACCTTACAAAAGTCTCCAATTGTGTACCTCTGTGAGCGTCCGTCTACAATCATGATAACACTTTGTTACATAATTTTAAAAAGTAATTAAAAAATTGTGTTAGGCTATATATCTTTCCACAATATGGCACATGGTCTCTTATCAATAGTATATTTTATCTATGAATCTATGCTCACAGTCCTAATATATGTGGCTAGGCCTGTCCCTAGGCGATAAGAAGGTAAGGCACCTCCTAGGGTTGGCAGGTCTCAGGGGGCGGCAAGAGGGAGAGAGTATTAGCACTGCTGCTTTCTTTTTTATTTTTTAATACATGTAGGTATGAAGCAGGGGGTCTCCGGAGTTGAACCCCATTAATTTCAGCTCCGGGGACCCCCTGCTCTCTGAGATACTTACCTACTTGGTGGTGACGGTATCTCCTGCTAAGGTTTAATGCCCCCGGTCACATGGGCCAATAAGAAACTGCCTATGATATCACGGCTTCCTATTGGCGATTGTGATGGGACATCTTAACCTGAGCTGAGATACCAGCACCCCCTAAGGAGTAAGAATCTCAGGAAGCAGGTGGCCCCGGGAGCTGAAATTAATGGGGTTCAGCTCTGGGGATATTTTTCTGGGGGAAAATTCTAGGAACAATTTTGTTTTTTCGTCCTTAATAGTGCTTGCCTAAGGGCGGCACATACCCTAGGGACAGGACTGTAACATGGGTTGCATGGTGTTCATTTTTTTAAAGCATTAGATATTTTGTATATACAGGATTCTGTTGTATTGCATATTTATTTTAAACTGATTGCATAATTAATACGAAGACACTCAATAATAATTACTTTTCCTGAGCGAAAGAAAAACAAATCCTGATAATGAAAATTATTTCCTTTTCTTGCAAGTGAAGTCATTGTTCTTACCACCAATCTCTGAAGAAGAAAGATGAGTTTAATCTCAGTCCCAACATTAGGTAAACTAAAACAACAAATGATTAAAAACTAGACTAGATTAAGCAACCACACCAATGAAGGGACAGTATAAAACTAGCTGATGTATAATTAAGGAGGCCAGATTTTTGAGGGGGACGTTTTTTTAATGATTTTCCCCAGCATGTTATAAATGCTCTGGATTATCCAAACCTTTGTCAAAATTATCTTGTCTTCTTTTTCTGCTTTATGAACACGAGCAACCATTATTTCAAAGCAATTTCTACATTTGACTGTGCTGGGGAAAGTAATATTAAGAAAAGAAGATAATATCTTCATTTCTAGCAGCTGATCCTATTTTAAAATCAAGGCAGATTACATGATAAATGCGTCCTCTTATCAAATTTGTTTTAATTTCTGTTAACTCCCAACCCTTTGAATACCATATGCAGAGGGACAAATTTAACTTGGATCCATATAACACATATAGTCATATATTACAGCAATCATACTTCCTATGTGAACAGTGCATAAAAATTGCATTTGTACATAATAATTACGTCCCTGTAACATGTACATTGAATAAAATTCACACACAACATATACATTTTATATATATATATAACTCATATTTTATTGAGACTTTATCATCATACAACACGGTATACATTAGTCTGCATGTAAAGCAACAAAGTTACTTTTTAAATTATTAGCGTTTATTTGTGAAGCGGCAACATATTCTGCAGCGCGGTACAATGTGGTACAGAGTTATGTATATTACAAAAACATAAACAGTTACACACAGGTAAGGACAAACATGCACAAACCGATATAAAGAGGTAATGAGAAACCTGATCATAAGATCTTACACTAGAGGCAGTGAGGGACAATGTTGAAACAAGAAGCTAAGATGGCTGCTCATTGTAGAATAAGGTGTGTCTCGGGTTAGAATATGGCCCAGTCTGACAGCTGAAGCCATTAAGGTTTTGTGCGGTGTGGGGGGGGGGGATGTTACATACAGTAGGGTGGAGATTGGTCCAGCCACATAGCTGGTTCCAATTGGGTTTGAGGGGTTGGGGGGCCTTCCTTCAGTCTGCAACAACTTAGCCAAGCAGAAAGAAGCACTCCTAGATCGTGATAGAGGAAACAAGTAGCCAGCATGCTGAGAAAAAAAGAAAGATGAAATGTACACTACCGACACGATTTATTCGAGCAGGGCTAGTTCCGCAAGCCGGGGGATGTCCCGGCTTGCTAGCCCCACTCCCTCGGCGTGCCGCGCGTCACCGATGCGCGGTCACGCGTCATCGGGTGCCAGCGCCCCCTGCACGCGCGTCCAGGGCTCCCCGAGGGAGCCCTGGTGTCCCGCGATGTGGGGGACGGTGGCAGGGGGTTCCGGGGGACCCGGCGGACCCGGCAGCGGGAGGGAGAGTGCCCCGATCGGAGGGCGCTCTTCCGCTGCTTCGGGGCGCGCCCGGCACCCTCCGGCGCGCGCCAGGTTACTGCTGCGGCCGAGAACGGGCAAATGCTCGAATAAACTCGGCCGCAGCAGTAGCAGAGAGGAAGTCAGATGATGGAGCATGAAGACAATGTTTTTTGAAAAGACCTCCATGAGAACCTCAGGGGCAGACAAAATGGAATATGGAATACTGGCTGCAGAAAAGTCAATGCTATAACTCCAACCCAGGAGGGTAGTTGGTGAAGATAGAGCACAGCTGCAGACGCCCTGCAATGTGAAGCAGGGAAAACAAAACCAGGCCACTCCGCAGTAGTATTATCAAAAAGTGTATTAAGCCAGCAAGCACATACAGGGAACAAAAATAGAACAGATAGAACGCACCTACGCGTTTCGTACAATAGTACTTTATCAAGGTGAAGCAAGAGTAAAATAACAGCCTATTTATACCCACCTTAAACACTTCTAATCAACTGGGTTGCGGCGTCATGCGCCGACAGCTGCAAGCAGTCGCGGCAGAGTGACGCGCATTCACAGGGATCAGGGTGTATCGGGCAGTACACAGGGGCTGCCACGTGACCTCCGTCGCATCATAGGGATGACGTCATCAGAATTGTTAACTTATTAATATTAATTTCTTAATTGGTAAATACATTTGTTAATCAATGAAAGTATATAGATTAAATCTTTACAATAATATATATTATACCTAGACTGGGAGTCTGTGACTTAATGTTCTAATGAGTCTCTTGGTAAAACTCGGTTTGTGAAATTATATTAACCAGCCATTGATTTGGTTTTTCACTGTTTGTTTACATATTATGTTTCACTAATAAAGTTTTGTGTTGTAAAAAAACTATTAGGATCACGTGACATATCCCGAACTAATGGTGATGGACGCTGCGTCAGCGTGATTAGCCTACGTGCCGCACGCTGATGACGTCATCCCTATGATGCGACGGAGGTCACGTGGCAGCCCCTGTGTACTGCCCGATACACCCTGATCCCTGTGAATGCGCGTCACTCTGCCGCGACTGCTTGCAGCTGTCGGCGCATGACGCCGCAACCCAGTTGATTAGAAGTGTTTAAGGTGGGTATAAATAGGCTGTTATTTTACTCTTGCTTCACCTTGATAAAGTACTATTGTACGAAACGCGTAGGTGCGTTCTATCTGTTCTATTTTTGTTCCCTGTATGTGCTTGCTGGCTTAATACACTTTTTGATAATACTACTGCGGAGTGGCCTGGTTTTGTTTTCCCTGCTTCACATTGCAGGGCGTCTGCAGCTGTGCTCTATCTTCACCAACTACCCTCCTGGACTTCCTATCTGATGGACTGCACGCTACTGATTCTGAGAGTGCCCCCCTGGATGCGCAGGTAAAGTGCCAATGTGCCTTATCTAAACCCTGCTATTCAATGGACATAGTTCCTTCCTTTATATACTGTTAGGGCGATTATTGTGTACATCACAGTGGCTGTCCCAACTGACTCCACTTGTCACTTCCCCTACAGTTATTACGCATTATTGCTTTATTGAGGGGCTCTCCGTCGTCGCCAGACCACCAAGCCTATGGTCTCAATTACAATTATGTTACAGAAGTTACCGGTCTGATTCTGAGCACCACACATACCACATCTCCTATAACTCCAACCCAGCCCACTGTTGAAGAGCTCAAGAAAATAACTACAGATGGATGCTCAAAGAAAAACATACTGAATTGTGCAGCATGCTGCAGTCTGGAGGAAGCTCTCCCACTGATTTGGAGTTCACACATGGACGCTCTCAAGATGGACCAAATAAAAGGAGTAAGGTACATTTACAGTGCTGCTGTGATATCCACATTTTATACATATACTACACTTTCTTATTATTCATAAATCTTCATTACTTTAGGGACGGGAACACATTCACACACTCACCACCACGGATTGCTGCAGCCATATTATTTCCCTACTGCTTTACCCTAATGTTTGCATGGTACAGTAAGTATTAAAATCTCTATTACATTACACCTAATACGATCATGCCATAATCACACCGGCTTGCTTTGGGTGTATTGTATCACATTTATCAGCAAGGGACAAGTACAAATTACATTAGCTATAGTAATATAGAATTATATATAACAATATTAACATCAATTCCATATCTGTTTTTCTCATTTTGCAGAGACACCCTTAGTGGAATCTGAACCGGAAACTTACACTTCTCAAATAGGTCAGAAAGAGATTGTGATTCTAAACATGAAACCTATAAAAGAATAACAGAGTCAAGAGGGGCTCAACACAGACATATAGGGGGCTATGCACTAAGCTCAATGGCTTTGCGTTCTGATTTGGCCAAAAAACAGGTTCGTTAAAAAGTGAAGCCGGGGACGCGATGCACTAAGGCCATTTTTGAGGCCATTTTTTAACGTACCTGCTCAAAATAGCTCAGAACAGCCACAGCGTACGTGTTGCTTTTTTCCCCCCTGCTTGCGTTCTGAACCTTTCCGTTCGCTAGCTGATAGAAAAAAAAGCCGCATGTAACATTTGCATGGAGATTTGCCATCTCCATGCAAGACTGTTGCAGGCGATCGTACACTAAATAAATACATTTTAATAATAGTGTACATGAGCAGGGGGTCTCCTGAGCTGAACCACATTGGTTTCAGGTCCGAGGACCCCCTACTTCAGGAGATATAGGCCCCGTTATGGGGTGCCGGTATCCCCTGCAGTTAAAAGCTCCCGCGTCACGTGACCGGGTTATTTACATTCTGCAGGGGATACCGGCACCCCATAAAGGGGCCTGTATCTCCTGAAGTAGGGGGTCCTCGAGGCTGAAACCAATGCGGTTCAGCTCAGGAGACCCCCTGCACATCTACACTAGTATTAAAACACACATAACAATAAACAATAATTCATTACCGTAGCGGCTATACACTATGGTAATGAAGCAATGAAGCAGCTTATGTTTATGGAAATAAACATGCTAATGTGCCTTAACCCCTTCATTGCCTTAGCGGCTATCTGCTAAGGTAATGAAGCTGCATTAATGTATTTTTATTAATAGTGTGTGGGAGCAGGGGGTCCCCTGAGCTGAACCGCATTGATTTCTGCCCAGAGACCCCCTGCTTCCCGAGTTACAGGCCCAGGAATGGGGCATCGGGTGCCAGTGCCGCCGCCATATTTATAGCGTCCAAGACGCGACGTGGGCTCTATAAAGATGGCGTCCGCACTGGCACCGATGCCCCAAACCGGGGCCTGTAACTCGGGAAGCAGGGGGTCTCTGAGGCAGAAATAAATGCGGTTCAGCTCAGGGGACCCCCTGCTCCCGCACACTATTAATAAAAATACATTAATGCAGCTTCATTACCTTAGCAGATAGCCGCTAAGGCAATGAAGGGGTTAAGGCACATTAGCATGTTTATTGGGGACAATTGCCCCCAATAAACAACATGTATCCCCCCGCCCCCTAACACATACAGTACTGTAATGGGCAAAATTACTATTATCCACATATGGATAATAATGCATTTGCCCATTTAAAATACATATAAATTACAATAAATACAATAAAAACATTTTACACTTATGTTTTACAGGCACCCACGATGAAGGCCATCTTCATCCTCATCTTCATTCTGCCCATGCCTCTCTGGTGCTGCAAAACATGCACAACAATCACAATAGCCAATGTAATGTCCCCTAACCCCTTAATCACCATTGCGGTTATTAACCGCTACAGTCATTAAGGGGTTAACCCACCCTCACCCACCACTCGTGAGGCCTACATAACTCCCACACTAACCTCCCACCCTGTGAGGCCTAACCACCCTCACCCACTACCCACAATGGAGTCCTACCCACATACCCTTGGGGCCAATACACCCCCCCCCAACACATACAGTACAATAATAAATAAAATAACTATTATCCAGATATGGATAATATATTATTTGGCCATTATGAAACACATAAGACATGCATAAATCAATACATGAATTTTTAATCTTAAAATCACCACATTGCATGTATGGATATTGTATTTAGCATCTTTATTTTGTCATTGTTGTGAATAATGTAATTTGTATTTAGGTAATGGCTTCTTTATGGTAGTTAGATTAGAATGATGGTGGTTACTTTCAATTAGAATTGTTTTGGCAATGGTTTGGCTTTAGGAATTGAATAGGGAATTGTATATTTGATTTGTATTGTATTGTAATTGTTTGAGGAAATGGATTAATTGATTAATGCTAATTGTATTGATGTTGCTTAGTTTATAATTGATTTTCATGATGGCATTGCTGGTTAGGGGACATTGTTCATATTGTATTTTATTGTTACATATATTTTGCATGGTGTTACATGATGCACAGATTAATTGCATCATGTACACACTCTATGCAAATGTATGACATTTCATAGACATTTGTGTAGCTGCAGTTTGGTTTTATTATATTTACAATGGCTGCTGGATTTATTTTAACATGCAATGTGGTGATTTTAAGATTAAAAATGCATGTTTTGATTTATGCATGTTTTATGTGTTTAATATTGGGCAAATAATCTATTATCCATATCTGGATAATAGTTATTTGGCACATTATTGTACTGTAGGTGTTGGGGGGGGAGGGGATGTATGTATTGAATGTATAGGCCAGGTTTATTTATTTTACATTCAGGGTTGGTTCCTTAGTTCTGCGTGAGACCTCTGGAGACCACCTGCGGTATCCTCGGGTATCTCACGGGTATCAGGCTGGTGGTTCCACGGGTGACACCTGTGGGGAAGAACCGGTGGCCTCACATCTGTGGGGGCACCGCGGACCTGTAGTGTGCGGGGAAGAACCGGTAGTCCCATATCCGTGGGGGCACCCCGGACCCGTAGTGAGCACTCGTGAGTCCCCAGACCCCCGTGAGAACCACCCGAGGCCCCACAGACACCTGTGGGTCTGACCCGGGGCTCCCAGACATCCGCGGGCCTACCGTGGGGACCCAATTGTGGCCCACAGTAACCCACTGAGGCCATGGGGGTCATGGTGCCTGGGGGCCATGGCGCTTGGCGGGACCCACCAACAGGCCTCCAGAACCTGTGTGAAACAAGTTGCCGTCAGCCCGCCGGGGACTCGCGTGGGGCTGGGGTATGAACCCTGTATGTAAAAGGATAAATCATGTATTTATGGGGGGGCACAGGGGGTGGGTTATGTATTTAATAAATAGAATGATGTTTATTGTGGGGCAGTGTGTTGTTTTTATTGTGGGTACTGGGGTGGGGGGAGGGGGTATTGGCCCCAAGGGTATGTGGGTAGGCTTCCCTTGTGGGTAGTGGGTGAGAGTGGTTAGGCCTCACGGGGTGGGGGATTAGTGTGTGAGGGTATGTAGGCCTCCTGAGTGGTGGGTGAGGGTGGGTTAGCCCCTTACTGACTGTAGCGGTTAATAATCGCTATGGTGATTAAGGAGTTAGGGGACATTACATTGGCTATTGTAATTGTTGTGCATGTTTTGCAGCACCGGAGGGGCATGGGCAGAATGAAGATGAGGATGAAGATGGCCTTCATCGTGGGTTCCTGTAAAAGGTAAGTGTAATATGTTCTGACTGTATTTATTAAATGTTGTATGTATTTAAAATGGGAAAATGCATTATTATCCATATTTGGATAATAGTAATTTTGGCCATTATTGTATAGTATGTGTTAGGGGGGGTGTATTTAGTTATAATTATTGTTTATTATTTTTGGAGGTGCAAAATTGGTACCGCAAACCCGCGGGGACCCGGGACGGCTGCGGGGACCCCCGGACTCCCGCAGGGACCCCCGCACTCCCGCGGGGACTCCTGCTTGGTGAGCCGGGGACCCCCGGACACCCGCAGGGTCAGCCAGGGACACCCACGCGACCCCCAGGCTCCCTAAGGGACCCCCGCGGGGTCAGCGGGGGACACCCGCCGGCCTGCTGTATGGGTTTTGCGCATGCAAAAATAAAAAGCAAGAATTTTTTCTAAGTCCAGATTTCTTTGCGCCTACTCTGACCTGGCGTGTTCTGATCAACGCAACTTTCGCTTACGCTAAGGTTGCGTTGCTTAGTGCATCCCGCTTAAGGGCAGAATTTAATGCAAACAGGGTTGCGAACTAGCAAAGTTGTACTTAAAAAAAATTCCTGAAAAAAGTCATTTTTAGAGCGCAAAGTGCCTGTTTGCGTTGCTTAGTGCATCGGGTTGAGCAAAAAATCACGTTCGAAGAGCACTTTGCGGTCTAAAAGTGACTTAACGGAGCTTAGTGCATAGCCCCCATAATCTGTCTCATCACCATAACAGCACCCTACAGAGGACATTGTAAATATTTCTACTGCCACTACACATTCATCTACTGCCACTGCTAATCCTACTATGTCCAACTGAAACGTGGTGGAAATAGAGAGGCAGGAACCATGAATGCTCCACTGTCAGCATCTTTTCATTGTATGTTGTATGTTTAATTAAGTTAAATAACTTTTGTCTTTGTCATTTGCTTTAATTTTTTTAAATTGTATTTATTTATTTACTTATTTAAACTTAAATGTTATTGAGTTTTACAAGAAATAATACAACTTTTCAAAGTATAGCTGGTAAATAGAACATCATTAAATTAAATAAAGATGAAAACAAGAATAAAGTAAATCAAAATTTACATTACATGAAAAACACACCACACAAAATGGGAAGGGAGGGGAGGGGTTTGGGCCCGAGGTCTATGTCCTTGGTTTATTTATGTTCCTTTATGCAGTGTCTCTGGTCTCATCATCTCTCTGTAGTCTCCTCTCCTGGTCAGCCTACTTTTGTATCTGTCTAAAATCTCCAACTCACCATTCCTTTACCCCCGACCCAACCGCTCGTCAGAGGAGAACGCATTCCATACTATTAAAGCCAAGCAGTAGCATTACTCACCCCTGGGATATCTGTCTGGACCAGCCATGGATACAGACCTTTTGGAATTTAGTGCCAGTGTTATTAACTAAACTTGTTAATTTTTCCATCTGGCAGACAAACCAAATTCTGTTTCTAATTTTGTTAATCGATGGAATTTCTCTCTGTTTCCATAATGCTGCGATCTCGCACCTCGTTGCTGTTGCAAAATGTGCAACCAATTTATTTTCCCCTCTGGCTATTCCCTTGACCGGTCTGTTTAACAGGAAAAGCCTGGGGTCCATAGGAATCACGAGGTCCAAAATCTTCTGCAGCTAATCCCTAATTTGCTCCCAGATAGAAGCTACCCGAGGGCAGGACCACAGCATATGTAACAAGTCTGCTTGCTCTCCGCATTGTTTAGGACACAATGGTGAGTAACCTGGGACAAATTTTGAAAGTTTTATTGGAGTGAGTTACAACCTCATCAAAACCTTATATGCTTTCTCTATTAACGTCGTACACATTGAGCTCTTGGCGTCACCAATAGAATCTCTTTCCATTCTTCCTCTTCCAGTGTGACCCCCAGGTCCGATTCCCACTGGGACATATACCTTAATTTACTTGAGCGGACCACAGCAGGACAAACCAGCTCCCCGTATATACCAGAGATTAGTCACTTTGCGTCTGTTTCCAGAATACAGCGCGTTTCAAAATTCATTAGTGGGGGGCGTCACGTAAATTTTGTGTAAATGCATGGATCTGGAGCTATCTAAAAAGCTCTGTATTTGGAATGTCATTTTCTGACTTAATTTGATCAAACGATTTTATGGTGTTCCTGCGCTTTCTGTTTCCAAATTCGAAAATACTTGCTATTCAGTCCTGGAGCAAAGTCTGGATTGTCAAATAAGGGTGTCATTAATGAATGCCTACAGGTTAATGAACATCTGAATTTAGTGGCCTCCCAAACTGCTAATGAATTGGTCATTGTGGGTAGCGGATCTCGGATTGATTTATAGATATTTGTAGGGTTCCAAATTAGATTGCGTAGCTCAATAGGAGCACAGATCTCCCCTTCCAATGCCACCCATCTCTTTAGATCGGGGCTGTGTGCCACTGAGAAATTTTGCTCAATTGTGACGCTTTAAAATATGATAACAAACAAGATACCGCTAGCCCCCCGCTGCTGTTGGCCTCATTAATATTTTCCCTCTAACTCTCTGTCTTTTATATCTCGAAATTATTTTTTAAATCAAAGATTGCATTGAGAGCATATCCTTTATAACCACCGGTATACAGTAGGAAGAGTGTGAAACAAATATAAAATACATGGTAAGAGGTTCATTTTGATACAATTAATCTTTCCGATCCAGAAAATATTAGATGTGGACCCCAGACCAATTTCCTCCCTAAGGGTTTGTAATAACTGGGGAAAGTTAGCCGTGTAGAGTGCTTTGTAGTTTTTCGGAATCTTGACTCACAAGTATTGAATTGTGTGGTTGCCACTTAACATTAAAGTTTAAGTATATAAATTTCTCTATTTCTTTAGGTAAATTTATATTTAAAGCTTCCGATTTTGATTGATTACTTTTAAATCCTGATATCCAATTAAATTTCCCTAAAAGGCTGAACATATTGGGCAGCGAGGTAAGGGCTGGGACCCGCTGCACCCGGCAGCGCGGGCGGCCGCGTGAGCGTTCCCCACCAGCAGGGGAATCCTTCTGAGCCGGTCCCTGTCCCCCCTCGCTGCTGGCTCACTACGCGCTGTGACGCGTCAGCCGCCAGGGGATGCAAGAAAATTGTGATCCCGAGAGGTGACGCATCACGTGGTGCGCTGATGAGCCTATCAGCAACGGGGGCGGGAGCTGTCATCAGGCAGCTTCCTACACAAGGTAGGGGGTGGTGTGTGTGTGTGTGTGTGTATATGTATCAGTGTGTGTGTGTGTATCAGTGTGTGTGAGGAGGGCATTTGTGGGGGGAAGGTGGAGGGAGCGGGAGCTGCTTACCTTCCAGCAGCCCGCAGCAGCTCCCTCCTGCAGCCCGGGAGACCGAGCCCGTGGAGGGAAGGGGGAGTAGTAGCGGGTCCCTCTGCTCAAACCACGCCCCTCCCCTCAAACCACGCCCCCCCCCCCTCCCACTCCCGCCCCCCTCTTGCTCCGGCTTCCGGCTCCCCACAGACCGCATATCGCGGTCTGTGACTGTCAGCACGCCGCCTGTCTGCAGTGCGGGCGCGCTGACTGAGGGAGCGGGGCCTTAGCCTTAGGGGTCTCGACAATGTTAGAATGACATCATCTGCATATAACGCTACTTTATGGGTCTGATATGTCAAGATTCTTCCTAATCTGAGCTGCCATGTGCTCCATGCTGAAGGCGAAAAGCAAGAGTGAGAGTGGGCACCTTTGTCTTGTGCCACTCTTGATCTCGAAAAAGTATGAAGGGAAGCCCTAGTATATTTCTCTCGCTCCCGGGTTGGTATATAATGCTTTGATTCCTCTTAATATTCTCCCCCCAAATACAAATGCTCCAAGCGTGGCATCTAGTTATGGCCAGTCTATCCTGTCAAAAGCCTTTTCGGCGTCTATACTTAACACCAATCCCTGGATCTTGTTTGTATTGGCAATCTCAATTAGATCTATAATTCGTCTAGTGTTATCATCAAAACATTTTTTTCATATAAAACTTGTGGAATTGCTAATTTGCTCATTTAAAAAGTAAAATTGTGAATTTTTAACAATTTGGCCCATTTCACTAGAACTTTAGGCGCCAAAAGTTTGAACATTTTTTTTTACATCTCTAAATATCAGTCTATAATTTGATATATAGGAAGGTGATGGGTGCTCCAACAGTCCTGGAATATTATAAATGTTCCTCAATAATGTGAAAACAGTAGAGACTCAATAGTGGAGTGGGTAAACTACTGGATGAGTAAATTGAACCACTGAAAGTATAAATCTTCTGAAGGCAACAGAAAAAATGATGTAGAACACACTTCGCTGTACCTCTTTGGAAATAGGTATATGATAAAGTCCAGAACTCACCCCAGATTGTAGTGATGATGATGATCCATTGTGATTGAATAAATCTTTGAAGATCTTACCCACTCCTAGAGTCCACTGGATTCCTGAGTGCGTGTCCAGCTGCTGATTAAGTTCCAAACGATCCAAAAATGCAAATAAAAGTACCTTGTTGTGTGAAACGCGTTGGAGGGTATTTACCTCCTTGTTTGTTATGTCTGATTGACAATAAATAAATTTTTAATTTTTGATACACCTGTGTCCCTGGGCAGTGCGCTGCTTTGTGCATTCTTTTGCATTTTTGGATCGTTAATAATTTGATATAACTTTTATTTGTTTGACCATGTTTATAATCATTGTTTTTCTCTTTTTTTTTCCTTTGGAGTTTGAAATGATAACTTCATGTATCACCTAATTCTTATAGGGGCCTTTCCAAACACCTCAATAGGATATAATTGACACATTTTATTGTGGATTGAATCTTAAAACACACATGCACGTTCATTTTAGGTGGAGGAAACTGTAAGCATAGTAAAGTAAGATACTTATTAAACTGTCGTACAGTTTATGAAACCCCTTAATTTTCTAAGATAATGACACTTTCACTCTATATTCAATGCATTGTCATGTTGCTAAGCTTTGAGCTTGTATAACTTACAATGAATGTGCCTTGTTTTTTAAACGGTTATCACTCTTTATAAAGTGGCAGTGTTTGCCAATTGTTGCCTTGATAAGTAATTTCTCTATTGGAGCATGTTTAGTGTCTTCATCTGTGATGTAGGCCTACAGTATGTTACATGGTTACAGAGGTAGATGAGGTTAAAGAAATATATTTCCATCAAGTTCAACCTATGCTAAACTTAGATGACAGACACTTATCCTATATTTGTATTACAGTACATTAATCCAGCGAAAGGCAAACAAAAACCTCCAATGCAATATCATCCAATAATATCTCATAAGGGGAAAAATAAATTCTCTCCTGACTTCAAATATTGGCAATCAGATTTCTCCCTGTATCAACATCCTTTCCATAGTTATTAATTTGATATATCCCTGTATACCTTTATTTTCTAAAAAGATGTCCAACCTTTTTTTGTAGATATTTATTGTATCTGCTATCAATGTCCTCATGGGTTATGGATTCCACATTCTAACTGCCCTTACTATAAAGCACCCTTTCCTTTGAACTGGTGAAATCTCCTTTCCTCCAACTTTAAGGTATTACCACATGTTGTTTGTACTACCTTTGGGATGAATCGTTTTGAAAGCTTGTTATATTGTCCCCGAATATATCTGCAAATAGTTATCATATCCCCTCTTAGATGCCTCTTTTCTAATGTAAACAAATCTAATTTAGCTATGCTCACCTCAAAAGTCAGATTTTCCATCCCCTTTATTAATTTGGTAGCTCTTCTCTGCACTCCAAAACATATTTCCACCTTTCTCCTTGGAGCCCCTCTTCCAAACCATGTTTTTAAGACAACTCTAGGCCAAATTGATATCATAACCTGTGTGATGCTGCTTAGTTTGTCTTTGTTAGAGGGCCTCTGAGGAGAGATGTGAAAATCAATAGGTTTTGTTGGTTTTATATTTAATATTGTAACGAAGAATTGAGCCTAGTGCAAACAAAAGTAAAACAACAAAGTCTCTTTTAAAGCACTAATTATGCCAATTTACCACCCCCTCCATCCTCCTTTTTTTTTTTTACCGTCCTGGAACCCGGGTGGTCTCCAGAGCTGAATCGCAGTATTTTTAGCTCAGGATCCCCATGTTCTCGAGATATTTACCAGTGAAGGTACCAATATTGTTTCCTGGTTCCCATCTTGTAAAATAAAGTGTGGTAAATCTCCAGGGCCTATATCCCCCTCCCTTTGGCCATCCCCAGCCATCACTTGTGACCTCTGACTACTAGAATAGTCACCTTGAGACCCAGATTTCTGCAACCAGTCCTGTTTGTCCAAGCATCTTTGCTTCCGGGTCTTTTGAACCCAGTGTCTACTTGGAAAAAGGTCTGCCGAGAAGGGGAACAGTTTGCCAGGGTTCTCCTGAGCCCTAGAAGGAGGCTCCTCGTGAAAGACTGGGGCCATTAGGTCCGAAAAGAAAGGCCAGTCCCGACCGAGCACAACGGGGGCAGGGAGCCAAGGAGAGACTCCTACTTCGAGGTAAGCCTCCTGACCTTTTACCTGTAGCCGGATTTTGGCCGTCGGATAGCGTTTTACATCACCGTGTATACATTCTATGCTCCACGGGGAGTCAAAAGAACACACGTTGGGTGGTAACAGTTTCTGTAGGACCAGAGTTTTCCCAGAGCCCGAATCTACAAGGGCCTGGACGTTTTTTCCCCCAATCAGGGCTGGAAGTAGCCAGGGCTTGTAATTTTCCCCAGTAAAGGCCGAGGCGACGGTTCTGCTGAATGAACAATCCATCTGTGGACAGTCCACATACCGGTGGCCTTGTTCTCCGCAGCCGGAACATGGAGAGGGTTCCCTCGCAGGAGGGGGTTGTGGATAGCGCTCCGCTGGACCGGTTACTGGAGACCAGGCATCTGGTGGGTCCTGTGGGCGCCGTCCTCAGAAGTTCCTCTCATTTTGCGACGAGCCGACATCCGGAAGGAGATGAGGGTCTCGGCGGGGACCAGCATTTGGACTCCGTCCTTGCTGGAACGACTGCTCCTGCCGTTGGACTTGGCAGTTCCGTGACGGGCCGTAGGTTCCCCGTTGATCCGACCTCCCTCTTTGGGCGTCCGCAAGTGCCGGTGGAGTAGGGTCCAGGACACTCGCCTGCTGCTCAGCCCCAAGGAAGTTCTCCACGAGTCGGACCGCCAAAGCTAGGGTTTCAGCAGCGTGGCGTTTTACCCACGAGCGTGCGGAAGGGGGTATTATTTGTAGGAATTGTTCCAAAACCACCTGCTCAAGAATTGCCTCCTTAGTGCACTCCTCGGGTTGTATCCAGCGCGCACATAAGTCCAATAATCGCTGAGCGAGGACCTGGGGTCTCATCTTAGCGGTGTACTTCATGTTCCGGAACTGCTGCCGGTAAGTCTCTGGGGTCAGACCTAAGCGATCCAGTATGGCGGCTTTTACTTGTCGGTAGTCCATTGCCTGATCTGCTGGGAGACCCTGATATGAGGCCTGGGCTTCTCCTATGAGTAGCGGGGCCAAAGCAGTTGCCCAGCGATCTGTAGCCCAGCCCTGAGCTTCGGCAACTCTTTCAAAAGTCAGTAAAAAAGCCTCTGGATCCTCGTTCGGAGCCATTTTCCTCAGGAGTATAGGGGGTCTGCTTGCTAGTTCTGCACTGGCAGACCCTTGGAATTGGGTCAGCAGCTTGGCAATCCGTTCATCCTGTGCTGCTTGTAGTCTTTCATCTCTCTCCGCTTGCAGCCGGGCCTGTTCCTTCCATAACAGTCCCTGCTTTTTGGTCTGCTCCTGCATTAACTGTCCCTGCTGTTTGGTTTGCTCACACAGAAACTCTTTCAACATTTCTTCCATTCTTGTGTGTGTGTGTGTGTGTGTGTGGCCCTTTAACTGCAGGAGCCTTTTGAAAAAAAACCTTCCCAATTCTTGACACCATATGTTGCAGGGTACATGCAACTACACACGTGGGTTTCTTGCCAAGGCTTATTTATTTAGCCTTAACAGATATACTGCACCGACACACTTTATTCGAGCAAATACCCAGTATGTACCTGGCAGATACCTGGAATGCGCCGCTCCTCACCTCTGACAAGCCCCGTTGCGTTTGCCTTCCCAGCCTGGGTTCATGCCTGGCTGACGGGCGGCTGATCTGTTAAATGATAATGATTAGGATTTAATAGGCTGCAATGCTTCGCGTGCCTACCAGATGGCATAAATTCATGAATTGTAATGCAGTATATATATATATTGTGCAGTATTGCAGCCAGCGGGAATAAAATGCTTCAATCCCTGCCTGGAAAATACCTCAATGCACTCGGGCAGAAAACAGTCACAAACCTCAATACACCCGGGTATACCCGAATTCGTGGGACTAGCCGAGCTCTAATAAAGTGTGTCGCCAGTGTACAACACACAAAACAAAAATAGCTTTTCTTCAGCAAAAACAAAACGAAACAGTTTCTCTTTAGCAGACAATGTGTAACTCAGGCAGCAATCCCTTTTCTAAGCAGGAGACAGACAGTTTATAATTCAGTTACTTTGTTTATCAGACCTTGTATCAGGAAATCTCTTTAGCAGCAGCTTACTCCTCTCTCATCAACAACCAAAATCCATGTGTCTATCGCCTGGGTTTTAACACACCTTGATTAGGCAGCTGGGATCCAACTAATTGTCCTGAGGTTCCCAGCTGAAGTTAACCTAGTCAGTGCTGCACTGCAGACTAGACATTGGTTTTCCAGGCATATAACTGGTGGCTTTTATTTACCCTGTCACATATACATGCTCAGTAGCACCCCTCTGTGACACTTATATGCTTATATATATATATGTTGTGGTTATTTTGGGGGTTCAATATGAGCTTGTGGGCGTCCTGTATGTTTTACAATTCTTGTTCAGCTGGTCTTAGCTGATTGGAGGGTGGCTCCCTCCTACCTAATTGAAGCTCACCGCCTCCCACATTTAAATGGTTAAAAGCTCACTCCATTGCATCTCCCACTCTCAGGGGAACATGCTTGCTAGCAGTTTGATTGGGACAAATCTAATACAGAGTGCTTTTCCTGCTAATGTACAGTTTAATAAGAGCTTCAATCAGACTTAGAACTATGCAACTAATTTTGACAGATTTATTATAAATCATTCTTCCTGGTAATGCACAGGTTATTAAGAATTTATATTAGTGTTAGGTACCCTAAAAATGTGGTCTGCCGTGTAGTGGCTCAAGGGCTTACAACACTTTGGCCAAAATGTTAAACTAAAAGACCATTTTATTTAATAGATATCTATACATATATATTTAGGCACTGTACCGTGTATAAGATTCACTGGATGTGCACTGAGCTCTGTCTGTGTTTCATGTTCTGTCTCTGGTTTTAAACACCTTGAAAAGTGTACTTACCAAGAAGCTATTCCGAGTGTGATGAAGCTATTCTGAGTGTGATGTCTAGTCTTCAGTGGGTGGTGAAATATGTAGAAATCTTGGGTGCAGCCTGGGCATTAAGCCAGATTGGTGATGACAAGTGATGCATCACAAATGATGAGGATATTAATGAATGGTTGAATATCCTGTTTATGTACATAGCTTCATCTCTTTTTGGATGCACTGGTGCTATGCACGTACAGTCCACTGCTCCCACAACATTTGGGAAGTTACAGTATCTAACTTTTACAAGGATAGAAAGTTCAGTGGAATCTGGGGCTCCAAAATATTCCTAGCAATAAAAGAGTGTTGAGGACTCCTTAAACTTGAAGAACTTCTTATAGAATTGGATAAGATCAGGCCCATAAATGTGTATATGGAGCATATGTTTGGGGGTGTGCAGTTTCGTAACAAATAGGATAACACTACTGTACCTGGCCCTACTTATATCAGAGCGCGCAGCATCCAGGGAGATGAATGGTATAGTGTTCCCATGTATACTTAAAATTCTGAGTAAACACTTCCTTAGACATCCATATGTCTTCTCCAGCAAGATGTTGGTCTACATGCCTATGATCTATTAAAGCTATTTTTGTATCCAAGCTACCCTCCTTAATTTTTGGAGGTGTCGCAACCTCTTCGTTTTTGTATAACTGATACAATTTTGTTAGATGTCATTAATAACCTGTTGATCCTGAGATAATTTTATGGAAATTTAAATTCTAGAGAACAATCTCCTCAATACCTACTTCACAATATGGGGGAAAAACAGGTTGAGAAACTCCCACATAAGCAGCTACTGTTCCCTAAACTTACTTTGTAGCACAGACATGCAGTACTGCCAGTAGTATGACCATTGAATGGGTAGCTGTGCTAATATGTATTTTAAGCTCTAGATCAGTTTTAATTAGCTCCACAATATATATGATGATATTGAGAAATACAGTGCGCACTGTCGATTAATTCCTTATCTCTTCAAAGTCAATGTGACTCTCCTTGCCACTCTCAATTTCCTGTGATCAGCAGGGCAAATCCATGTTACCAAAAAGAGATATATCACTTCAGAAAGGGAACCATTTCAATTAATTCATTAAGACCTGTTATTTGTGAACAATTTCTGCAGACCCGCAACATCTGACTGTATGGAATATTATGCAGCCAAAGGCCTGAATAATTACGTCCAACGTAATATGGATAAAGGCAAAAAGATTCACAGCCTAGCACAACATTTTCTAACCTACCATGAGGGTAAAATAAATGAATTTCACTTCAGAGGAATAGAAGTTTTTCCGAGAGATGCTAGGAGAGTTGATAGAGAAAATCTCCTTCTCCAAAGGGAACAATTTTGGATTTACACACTCGGAAGTAAAACACCCGGGGATCTTGATGAATTAATTGAATTGGTTCCCTTTCTGAAGTGATATATCTCTTTTTGGTAACTATTAAGATCAGGACTGTTCTTTCCAGTGGAGTTTCCTAAAGGTTTGATATAATAAGAACATATACCGTTGGAGTTTAGATACCTGTTTTTTCTGTCAAGTTCCTTTATTAAGACATTCACTTTTTGTATCAAGCCTTTCTCTGCATTTTGTATTAAGATATTCTTAGCTTCACCAAGACATTCACTTGTTATATTAAGACATTCTCTGTATTCAGTATTAAGATATTCTCTGTATTAAGATAATTTATTTCCTAGATGTAGTGGGAACATATTTTATTGGATATTCATTATTTCTAGTCATGAGATACATATACATTTGTATAATCATTTAACAAGTAGCCAAATGTATCATTTTGGAAATTGAGCTTTTTAAATGCAAAGTATATATCTTTATACAGTATGTCCAATATAACTGTAGGTTAATTCAAGACCCGACTATAGAGTGGGAATTTGTCCACTATAGGGGTAAAGGATTTACCACAGTTTTTTATTTTTCTTACATCTATTCAGACATTTTATCAATAAATGGTATTATATTAAATACATATAATTTATTATAATTTTTTTAGACATTTTATCAATAAATGGTACTATATTAAATACATATAATTCATTATAATTTTTTTAGCAATTTGTCCATTGGATGGGTTATGGGTTGTAGTTTTTATGCTTTTGTCTATGTGGTATTATGTTTCATAAGTTTGTCGCTTGTCAGATATTTGTAGCCATCATGTCAGTGATAGCTTTAATTCTTTTTATGTTATGTGTTGGTTTGATTTCATGATTATATGTTCGTCAGCTTTTTAGGCTTGTGAGTTGTTCCTAATTTAATATGTTAGTGGTAGTAGATTGTGTGTATTTTGTTGTGTCACTACTGTCAATGTTTTAAGGTTGTATGATCTTTTTCGCCTAATTGTTGGGCTGCGATACATCTGGTAACGCTAATTCGACGGCTTTGAATAAATTACCTGTGAGATCCCCATAGGCTAAGATATCATCTAGCTTCGGCATTTAAACTGTGCCTGGGGATCACAAGACCAAACCCCTGATGAAGTGTCGCTCTGACACGAAACACGTTGGGGTGAGGTCATACGCAGCGACGTGACGACCGTGACGACGGGAATAAGGAAGCTGCCATCCAAAAACCATGAGGACGCCAACTGAAAGCTGTATCTGGCACTATATTATCACTTCCTGAGCTGGACTTTGCCCTTTCATATCTGGGACTTTGCCATCGTGGGGTCTCTGATAATCGGAGCCCGACCATCTGTGGAGTTGTGGATTATTGGAGCACTGTGATCCACCTCTTTTTATGTAAGTGTATTATGTTCTATTTTGACATATACATTGAATTATGTTTTACTAATTTTGTTTTTGTTGTTTCTCTTTTGTACTCCTTTTTTTATGTATATGATGATGTAAATGTATGTATATCTCTATTTTTATAGCACCATTAATGTACATCGCGCTTGTAAATAAATAATACAAATAACACATAATGGGAAGAAGTGCTTCAGACATAAAAGTAACATTTAGGAAAAGGAGTCCCTGCCTCAAAGAGCTTACAATCTAATAGGTAAGTAGGAGGAACGTACAGAGACAGTAGGAAGGTGTTCTTGTAAGTGTGTTTGCGTGTGAGGTCTTAGGTGGTACCTCAGTATTACCAGGCATGCCAAATGCATTAACTGTAACTCTATAAATTCTCTCTCTTCTTCTGTGGGGTCAAGGTACATTTTCTTGAAAAACAAGCATTGACATGTGGCATCTGCATACCAAAAGATCAGCAATTGCAGCCACAGGTTCCAAAGAAAAGTGCTGGAAATGGTGGGTTCTTATAGTGCAGTGTGATTTGCTACACTATACTCTAAGTCGATCTACTGTAGGCACATAATTAAGAACACCCATTAGTTCAACTCTAAATTGATCGCTAATTAAGACCAGTGTCATATTAAAAGTGGGAACACCCATGTTGAGCTCAGTACAATAAATTAGGAATAGATATGCCTATGCTGCTGCCGTGGAGTTGTTACCTTAAAAAGTCCCACGCAAACACTGTTCTGCACTTATTTCTGGCCAACTCTACATTGGAGTCTTTTTCACATCAGAGTTTACACTATGACCAGGGCAGCCAATAGGGGGGAGTCTGCCAGGGTTGCTGTCCCGGGCCCCGTGAGTCAGGGGGTCCAGCTACCTGGGCCCCCTGAGTGGCCGGTCACATTATATTTTAAAACAATGGCGTGATTCCCCGAGCGCATGCGCAGAGCCGAGATCCCGGCGCGCATCCGCAGGGCAAGCAGGGTGTCCAGTCTGCTGTCTGTGGGCTCGCTATACCCCCCCTGCTCCCAACGTGGGATGGAGGGGAATTGCCAATGCAAGCCTGCGCGTGCCAATTGAGCTTCCCCAGCGCGTGTCAACCCAGCTTCCCCCTCGCAAGCCTCAGCCGCAGCAGCCACGGAATTAGCCCGCCAGTCTCGCCCCCCCCCCAGTTGCCTACCCCCCCGCCCTCTCCCCCCATGAGCGCCCCCTGAGCCTACCACCCTCCGCGGGCAGCAGCCGCGGGGATTTCGGGGGCAGGGTTGAATGAGTTATAGAATGTAAACATGATTGTTTAGGAAATTTTACAAAGCTTACACTACCAAAAGATAAGAATTGAACCTATACAGTATAAAATACTGCATATGTCTGCCTTCTCAAGATTAGAAGATTATTGAAAGATTTACAAGATCAGAGCGAAAAATTAGACCTGCATGCATATACAGTCTAACCTTGTTTTCACATAACAATTGATATCATTTACTTTTGCAGTTTTTTTTTCTAACTTGATTTTTTGTAATTCAATATACTACTGTAGGAATGACATCAATAGTCCATCTCTGCCTACTGTAATTGTAAAGTAAGTGAAGTGTGATCATAGACAGGATATGAAGTTATTACCAGCTGTATGTATGTGTCAGGGATGTCCCAGGTGGGTCTCAACCCCAGTTCTCTTTCACACTCAGCTTGAAGTTCTGCCAGTCTGCCACCTGCACTGTTGTTCAGTTTTGCTGTTCTTCCTGAAGGCTGCTGATTACCTCATGACTAGCACCTGTTCCTCATCTGCAGCCAGACCTACAGTATATAAATGTCCCCTTTTCGTTTCTTCTTGAAATCTTATTTTGGTTTTCCCTGTAGACAAGCTTGCTGCCTCTTTGTGTCTTCCATGTTGCTGTGTACCAGAGCCGTTCAGACCTTACTACTGTACGCTAGGCTGCGCTTATAGTGCCGGCGACACGATATTGCCCGAAAGCAAATGCATTTCCGCCACTGCGTGCGCTTATAGTAAGCGCGACAGCGACAATGCGACGGAGCGACGTCGCCGTTGCGAAAACTGGTATCCGGCAAAATTTGATTTTCCAACGCTGTCGCCTCGTGACGGCCCTTGAACCAATCAAATGGCTGGAAACCCGCGGCGCCGCCGCCGCCCAGCGAAATATAACTTTAGCCGGTGGGGACGGTGACGTCACCCGTCGTGTCGCTGTCGACGGCACTCTACACGCGGCCTTATCCCTCTGTCTGTTTTCTGAACATTGCTCTCTGCTTGTCACCTGCCCTAACCTCTCTCTGTATCTTAACCACAGCTACCTGCTTGCCACCTACCCTGCCAGTCTCAATACCATTGCTACCTGCTTGACACCTGCCCAGACCTCTGCCTGTTTCCTGACAATCACTTCCACCTTCTCGCCTATTCCAGCTACAGGATTCCAGGCCCACAGTTGCCTCGCTTGACAGTGACTTAGGGCCTTATTCAGAGAGGGTTGATAAAAAATATCGCCAGGGCTTTTAAAATGATGCTTTTTTGGGTGTTGCTATCACGGTATTCAGAAAGGCTCGATTACCAGTGATAGCAAAATTCCAAAAACGGGTGAGTTGCTGCAAGCGATAGCATCAACCCTCTGAAAAGGCCTAAACCGGAGATTCATTTCTGCTGCAGAGAGAGCGGCTCTGAGAGAGCCGCCTCTCCCAGTGGAAATGTCGCCCGAAAATTATTTATTTAAATATACATTTCTTTCATAGTATAGATGTGCAGGGGGTCTCCGGAGCTGAACCACGTTGGTTTTATGTCCGGGGACACCCTGCTTTCCGAGATACAGGCACCTTTATGGGGCGCCGGTATCTCCTATGCAAGGAAATGTCCCGGTCACGTGACGCGGGACATTTCAATGAAGAGGGATACCGGCACCCCATAAAGCACAAAGAATCCTGCGCTTGCTCAGTGACATTCCTCATGAGCAGTGAAGGGGAAAAGTATGCACAGGCGCTCTTGTGACTTGCCACGTCTGCAGCTTTCTGTGGAGGACCCTGTCAGTGACGTCACCAGCCAGAAGATAGGAGCTGTTAATCCTCTCTACTACTTAAAGCAATGAATTCAGCTTGTTCAATCCCAAGCACTCGACAGGGCACCAGGAAGAGGGTTTGCTTATACTTGTTCACTGATTGACATCTGATATCTGCATATGTTCTGTGTCTTTTACAATATTCTTGTATCTACATTCATTGTTTGATATTTGATATCTGCTTATGTGATTTGCCCTCTATAGACTTTAGATTTATATCATTAGCTGAGTGTGGGATTATTTGACAGTGGGGAGGGAAGGTTTAGGGAAGTACCTCTGGGACCCTTTGGGACCAGGGGGAATGGGCCAGATGAAGAGGTCACCCCTCGAAACGTCGCCCCCCTAGTTTGCTTTCCTTTTTCCATTTTTGTGATTTTTTGCTTTTCTTTTGTGTTTTTTCCCCTTCTCCTTCTTTTCCCTCTACCCCCTTTAATTTTTGATTTTCTCTATGGTGATATTTATTCTTGCATTGGCGTATTGGCTATTGTTGCTATATTTTCAGTTTATTATTAGTGTCATTAAATTATTCATATTCCCTACACTGGTATTCGCTTATATCTGTAGCTGTGAGAAAGAGAGTGCTGGTACTATTTTTTGATTTGTTAGTACTTCTGAAGGGAATTAGGGTCCCTTCCTGTTCCGTGCACCCTGCAACCTTGCTGAGTCATTGTGTCAGAGTGCTGTCTATCACCCCTCCTCCCCCCCTTTCTACCATAAAACCAACGTGGTTCAGCTCCGGAAACCCGCTGCACCTCTACACTATGAAAGAAATGTATATTAATAAATATTTTAATAAACATTGAAACACGCCCCCCTCCGCCCAAACCCATACGGTACAGTAATGGGCCAAATAACTATTATCCAAATATGGATAATAGATTATTTGCCCGTTATTAATCACTGCATTAGCATACAAAAATAAAGTAAATAAATACAGTTATACTTACCACAACAGCAGGTTCCTCTGTCCTCCGTAGCAAGAAAGCATATACAGTATATACATAATAAAGACATTCTAATGGCCCCTAACAGCAGCAGAACCACTATAATCATTAAGGGGTTAACCCACCCTAACCCGATACAAACCGGGAGGCCTAAGAACCCACCCCTGACTGACTATACCCACCCTATACCCATTGAGTAGTATAGTGGTACATCATACCCATATAATAATAATATGGGCATGATAAGCCCATATAGCACTCAATGGGCACCCTAATGACAATACATTAAAACACACAATAATAAAACCTAACTAAACTCCCAAAAAACACACCACTAAATAAAAACAGTAGTCAGCTAATCCAATGAATACAAGCAATAACAACATCAACAATGAATTAATTAAACCATTACCCAATCAAACCAATTAATTCCTAAACATACTCAAAATGAATAGTAACACTAACCAATCCAAACAATGAATTACTCCAACATTAATGAATTTAAACAGTAACATAGAAGGAAAGAAATTTTAACAATATCTGAACTAACCATAAAACACATTAGCTACCATAATATAACAATGACATCCACATAAAAAATTAAAGGAAAAAAAGCAACAGCAATAACAAGCGAGAAATGCCCCCCAAATATTGGCATAAAAATGTATTAATCTGTACCTCTTTAGGGGGATAAAATTTTGTGTCGATACAGGCCGTTATCGAGCACTTATCGAGGCTTTCTGAATACGAGTAGCCATTTTGGTCGTTAAGTGCTCGATAAGGGCCTTATCGAGGCTTTCTGAATAAGGCCCTTAGTGTTGCTGTTAAAGCTGCAGTTCAAGCAATATCCTACATGTGTGATTTTTTTAATAAATCAGTTCTGTTCTATGAGAAAATACTTGTAGCATTTAAAAAAAGAAATGTTTAATGTAACAAGCATTTTTGTTTCTTTATTAACCATTTACAAAGTCACATCCGCTTCCTCTTCTGAGATAAGCTCTGGCACACCACTTTTTCCCACTCTCCAGCAGTGCACCAATTGTATCTAGTGCCTGCCTGGTCACATGATCTTCCACACAGAACTTTGCATCCTGGGTACTCTTTTGCAGCACTAAGAGTGATTTAAAGAACCCCCACGCCAAATCTTCAGCGATCGATTAAAGGAGAACGGACCGATCGGCAACTTATCACTTGTCAGTGTGCAGATTGCTAATCACTTGTCAGTGTGCAGATTGTATTGTATTGTATAACAGTGGCATAACCATAAATATTCCAATGTTCAGGACACATCTGATATTAAAGGTAAGCATAATAAGACTGAGACTCTTACATTGTATGATCAACATTATAAGGGGCAACTCTATCTGTGCATGAAATGTCTGTAAATTCACTGTATAACCCTGTTCTTTTAATGTAACCATGTATTTTTTATAACTCTGTGCCCAGGACATACTTGAAAACGAGAGGTAACTCTCAATGTATTACTTCCTGGTAAAAAAATTTTTTTTAATAAATAAATAAAATGTATCAAGGCAAAAATGATGCTCTTCTGGGGCAAATAATCTATCGATCTATATGTACAGTACAGTATTAAAGCCCCAAATCCCATTGAATCAATGATATTTCCTTTGATACATCTGGTGAAGTTTGTTTTTCCCGAGAAATGCAACACTTTTGCCTTGATTCATAGCCCCCCAAATCTCATAAATAAAATGAGCGATCACATGTATGAAATGACAGGGCACCACCCCGAAATATGAACATTAATTGACCAGATACTTGAATAATAAAGAAATGTTACAAGTAAGTTCTCCAAACAACGACCCGTTTTTTCTTTTAAGCAAACGTGAGGAACCAACATGTAGTTTTTAGTATTGAGTATTTTGGTTCCCATCCATGCCTACATTCAACATTCCTTCGGATTGCTTTCTTTCCAACCCAAAAATAAATTTCAAGTTTTTTTTTGTTTTCTTTAGAATCAGAAAAGAAGGGGCTTTCATTTTGTTGATTATAATAATCAGAATGCTACTCAACTGAAGGCTCGTTGTAGATGTACAGATCAAGGCAAAATATATGTCCTGTTGCCAGAAAAAACATGCACCAGCATAAGCTGTAAATGGAAACTTGGCTCCAGAATACATGCTCTGAATTGACCACAAATCTACAATAATCATCTTAACCTGGATCAGGATCACCATAGGCTGCCTAGAAGAATGCATGGAGAATACATAATGTGTCATCTGTGAAATGAAGCCGAGAATGATAAAAATAGCAAATAAAAGTATTGTCTCATCTAAAGTTATTACCTGTTTACAAGGGAAGTGTGTAGTTCACTTTATTACTATTATATTTACTATTCTTATTAAATATGCATATTTGCAATAGAGAGAACACTTTTCTTCGTGATCAAAAAAAGTACTACACAAATATATGTGTGTGTAGTTTGCAGTATATTGAAATACTGCGTTAAATACATACAGCTTGGTCCTGTGATTACAGATATTCTCCTAATTGCATTCAAGCATCAGCACTGTGTATAGTTAAAATGTATTATAGGCTAAAACAGTAAAATTCAGGGCATTATTGAAAACCCTGCTCTCTGATTGGTTAAAATTCCGGGCATTATCCAATCAGGAATGCCCGTAATTTAAGCAGCAGAATGTGTAGTTTTCAATGTGTTTATTTCCAGCCAATCAGCTTTCAGAACAGCTGAGACCCGGCAGGGGATTCGTCTGATTGAAGTAACAGCTCTGAGACAGGGCAGGAGATTGGTCAGGACGTATCAGCCACGGGTTGGCTCCTCCCCCTCCCGAGATGACTGATATTTTCTGAGCAGATTCAGTTGAATTGGGGGGGGGGGGGGGAGTCTGCAAAGCAAATAAGTAAGTGGCTGTCTGCAGTTTCTTTGTGAGGGTGTCAGTAGCAGTGTGTGTGTGCTGTTCTGTTGTATATGTGTAGAGGTGCTGTGTGTGTGTGTGTGTGTGTACCAGCAGCAGTGTTTATGGGTGTGTGTGTGTGTGTGTGTGTGTGTGTGTGTGTGTGTGTGTGTGTGTGTGTGTGTGTGTGTGTGTGTGTGTGTGTGTGTGTGTGTGTGTGTGTGTGTGTGTGTAGAGGTGCTGTGTTGTGTGTAGAGGTGCTGTGTATAGAGGTGCAGTGTTGTGTGTATGTTGTGTGTGTGTGTATGTGTTGTGTGTGTAGAGGTGCTGTGTTGTGTATAGAGGTGTAGTGTTGTGTGTGTGGGGGGGGGTGGAGGTGCTGTGTTGTGCTGTGTTGTGTGTAGAGGTGGGGGGGATGTGCAAAGTTTAGTAAGTGACTGCATTTTTATTGTGTAGCAGCAGTTTGTGTGTGTGTAGAGCTGATGTGTGTGTGTGTGTGTGTATAGAGCTCCAGTGTGTGTGTGTGTGTGTGTGTGTGTGTGTGTGTGTGTGTGTGTGTGTGTGTGTGTGTGTGTGTGTGTGTGTGTGTGTGTGTGTAGCAGCAGTTTGTGGATGTTGAGCTGGTGTGTGGGTGTGCCTACACACAGAGGGGTGGCAGTGTGTGATATAGATATCTGCAGTGAAAGCGTATATAGAGGTGGTTTCATGTATTTACCATTTTATTTTAATTCAAAAATCTATTTAACTATACAAAAGTGTCTATTATTTATGAAAAAAAGTCTATATTTAGCCTATAATAGTAATAATCCCCTCAGAACAGGGCATTACTGGCCAATAATGCCCTGGCTGGGTTAAAGTCCCTCGGCTTCGCCTCGGGCCTTCAACTCTTCCAGCCAGGGCATTATTGGCCAGTAATGCCCTGTTCTGAGGGGATTATTACTTAATTATCTACATTTCTATATTTAAATATTTTACCTGGAATTATACATTGAGATATCAATCTGATACTCAACCCCACAATGTAAACAAGGTTTTATTTCAAAGTTTCTTTTATGCACATAAAATAGAGAGAGAACCCACTGTCTTCCTGCCAATTCCCGGCTGGAAACCTTTATGTGAACTTTCTACAGTAAAATATACCTTTTAATATATGTGCTTTTTATGTTTCCATTGAAGTTAGGCTGGAAATTACTACTTCCAGCAGAAGTAAAATATGCATGACTAGCTACACCCTTGGCCTAAAACAAGTATTTACTATAACTGAGGCTATGTTTTCTCAAGAAGTTCAAATAGACCTTTCTGTAAATTGACTACCATTATTATTGCCAAACGTATACCATAGATCAGCTTACAATTCTGTTTTGTATGTATGTATTTGTATCGTGCCATTCATTTACATAGCGCTTCACAGCAGTAATAGACACAACACAATATTATGAGACAAAATGGGAATAAGAGCTTCAGGCATAAAAGGAAAAAGAGGCCATGCTGCAAAAAGTCTACAATCTGGCTGACGGGCGGCTGATCTGTTAAATGATAATGATTAGGATTTAATAGGCTGCAATGCTTAGCGTGTCTACCAGATGGCATAAATTCATGAATTGTAATGCAGTATATATATATATACTGTGCAGTATTGCAGCCAGCAGGAATAAAATGCTTCAATCCCTGCCTGAAAAATACCTCAATGCACTCGGGCAGAAAACAGTCACAAACCTCAATACACCCGGGTATACCCGAATTCGTGGGACTAGCCGAACTCGAATAAAGTGTGTCGCCAGTGTAGTATGTAGCAAGGCATTTTATTGACAGGGGAATGTTATGATAAGTGTGTATGCAAGGGGTTATAGTCAGAGCTTATGCTTGGGTGAGTACATTGAAGATATTGAAATGCTTTGTTATGAAGGTGATTTTTGAGACAGTCCTTGAAAGAGGATACATAGAACTGTAACGTTTTAGCAGACTGTTATACATTATTGAGTTAACTTGTATGTAGCATGGTAGGTTGTGGCTATTCTACTGCCCCTTGTTAAGTAAGCCCTGATAGATGCAGGCTATAACAGACTGTCATCTTGGGTTTACCCTCCTCCAGCAGCCTCTCTGAATGACAGGGTGTGGAGATGGAACTGGGTCTGTGTACAGCAAGTCATGGTGCAGACCTAGTGCCCTCCCCCTTCTGTGCCTTAGGGTGGAACCATGTAAAGTTAGTTAGTCCAGGTTAACCCTTCAGGGGGTAGAGACCTATGCCTCCAGCACGGTTATGGGCTGGGGAAGAGTTGAGGTACCTGGCCGAGCCTCCACCCTACCAGTGTGGCCTAGGGCCACACTAAGACCTGAATCCTGCTAGTAACATCATGCATCCACTGTAACAAGAACTGTAGTGGCTGTCTCAATAAAGTATCCAATTTTATATACCCCTGCCTGAGTATACAGTCTATTGGGTAGAGGTATGTTCAGAGGAATGTCACAGGAGGGACTGTCTCCAGAACTTTGGAGCCTACTGTGACTGGAAGCACAACACCATGAGAACTACTGCCTGAAACTGCCTAAAGCCTGTCCTGTTTCCCCACAATATCGCAGGAGCTCAGCCTTTCCTGAATCAAACAGGTATTTAGCACCACACTAACCTGTAGCCAGAGTAAATCTCCCAGGGGTGGGGAGGGGGAAGCAGCGCTACATGTATATCATACATACTGTGGAAGTAGTTGTATATGAGCATTTGACATAATACAGCCAATACTAAAACACCAATAGTAAATATGGCTGATAAGCTGATATTTAGTCTTCTGCCATATGACACATTTTGGCGCACTTTACAGCCTGTTGACTTAAATGGGCTATAAGATATCTTACAGCATCAGAAGGTGTCTAATGGCAGAAGGCTACTAAGTATATATGGGGCAAAACCTCTTGTACAGTCTAAGCAATTACCTGTTTGTTTACTTAAAGCAGATGTTTAGCAACAGCCATGTATAATTAGCAATTTGGTCCAATAAAAGGTGCAAAAGCATGTACACAACTGGTCTCCAATAACCATTGAGAGGGTACAAATTTCCCCACTAGGTACAGATGTAGCATCTTGTATGCACCATGACATTACCCTCCAAGGGTAAGGAGAATTGCTGTTACTGTTACTTCATATATTGTTTAACCACTTTTATAATATAATGTTATGCTGCCTAAAAAGAACATGGGGTACTGTGACTTGCTCGACGTCACAAAAATCTGGCACTGGACCTTAAACCAGGTTCCCCCATTTCATAGGCTGTTCCAACTATATCTGTCCATGAGATGTTTGTGAATTGACTGTATAACCCTGTTCTTTAAATATAACCATGTATTTTTATAACTCTGTGCCCAGGACATACTTGAAAACGAGAGGTAACTCTCAATGTGTTACTTCCTGGTAAAACATTTTTATAAATAAATAAATAAAACAGGTCACAGTTTCAGTGTCACTGGGGCAATACCGTGCAGGATGTTGGAGGTGATTGAACAAAAAATAAAACAGTGTAGACAGGAAGTGAGTGGAAGCATTTGTCACACATGAAAATTACATTTTTAGTTTCATGTAATTGATTTGTTCTGTGATAGATAGCACCTTTCTCTGTGAACATATTACTGCCCGACACGTTTTGTCATACTGTATGTGGAGTATTAACGAGTGTTAGAAGTTAATGCACCTCAGGTCTTTATGCACTACCAATACTGGGTCTATTATCATTTCTGATGATCAAACATGAACATGATGCCATGGTATTCATCACTGTATTCTCACAAAAGATCTGGCAGTGTAAAAACAAAAACCCATATTACATTTATTTGCAGTTTTCAGCTTTCCTTCACACATTTCCCTCGGACCATTCTCCTGCATTATAAAAATGGTAACACTTTTATCTCTCACTGAAAATGCAATATTCTTGTACTGCAATGTTTTTATTTAGGGCAATGGTAAACTAGAGTGTGTGTTGTCTACATTTTTATAACATTCTGCATTGCACAGAAGAACAAAATTATTATTTTTTTAAAGTCAAACTCAAGCCACAAATGGGTCAGGCTGATATCAATACTGGATTTAAAATATTTAATTTAGAAATTTTGGAAGCCTAAATCAGGAATGTAAAGTGTTGTATGCTATATTAGAAGAGATTAGCTGTAGTAATAAGTTGAGAGACAAGCTACCTCATAAAAAATTCAAGAAGGAGATTTTTCTAAATCTTTTATCTTGCAAACTGCAATAAAATATTAAAGAACAATGGGCATAACCCACTGTTGTTGTTTTTTTAAAGTTTGAACACTTACAAAAAAAATGTAAGTGCTTTGAGGTTCACTTGATAAGTATCTTTATTTGATTTGAACAAAATCAATATTTAGTGAATGGGGAAAAAGGTTTGTTGCCTTATATATCTGTAGCACCCTTTCTCCCACCCTAAGGGAGATTGTGTCGCTACCGATGTCTTCAGGTGTAGTACATATCTGTGAGGTGGAACAGGAGGCCTTGAGAACTCTGCGGTTGTGTGGAGAGGCATCAGGACAGGTTCGCAATGCTGATATTCCATGGTGCAACGCCTCTAGTCAGTGAGGATCCTGGTAGCCAGGATGGTCCCAACTGGCAACTGAAATAATGGCCCAGACAGATAGCCACAAAGTATAGTTCAACTGAGTCTTTATTAACGGCATATGATGTTCACAGCAGGTAAATTACCTGGAGCAGCACACACAAGGCTTGAGGCCCTATAGGCCCCATGCCAGCTCCTTTACCCATGATGGTAGATAGGGTAAACATGCTCCCACTCCACAGGGGGAGGGGAGAGAGCCCTGACTTCTGGGAGAGTGTCAGCTTATGTACCCCAGGGGAGTGGCTTGTAAACCTGCCCCATAACAGGGCAGGTCCGATACTGACAGGCATCACAATTTGTGCATGTGACCCAGCCAGTATCCTCCCCAAGGGTGACACTCTCAGCTTGTTGTTAGGCCCGCCCCTGGATACAGTGACAGTGTATCCAGGCTGTAACAACAAGCTAGGCCTTCATGAGAGAGGTTATCCCTCACAATGCCTGTCCCTTTCCTGTGGTAATAGTTTCAAACACCAGATGTGATGACATAATGGCCTAAATGGTATTGCAGGGTTCAGGACAATCTTAGTCCTCAAGAAAGATGAACCCTGAAAGAACTCAATCAGAACAGGGATCTGATTATACACCAAGCTTATAAATGCGGGGCGTGGTCCTGCAAAATCGGGAGGATTACCTGAAAGAGGCTTCTCGTCTCCTTGAGGATGGTGTCTCTTATAAACGACTAATAGGAGAGCAGAACTTTAAAATATCAGGTTATTCTCAAAGATCTTCTTGTCCAAGCTCAAACATTAGGTATCTTATCAGGAAAATAATTCAATTATATCTTTAAGGCATTCCCCAGTGTTCCCATTTTATATCATATCCCCAAGATACATGACACTTTAGGATCCCCCTGGCCGTCCCATTGTGTCTGGGATCGATTCTATCCCTTCGAATTTATCACATTATGTCATATTTTTTGTTGCACCTCTCACTGCTTCACTTCCATAATTTTTACGGGACAGCACTGATGTACTCAATTCTTTACAGGAAATCACATGGGTAGAGCACTTTATTTGGGTTATTTTAGATGTCACGTAACTTTATACCTGCATACATCACTCACAAGGAGTACAAGCTTTACACATTTTTTAATAATACAGTGATCATTCTTTATCACTGTCACAACAGCAATTCATTATAGACAGCATTAATTTTATACTTCATCACAATTATTTTTTGTTTGAAGGGCATTTCTATCTTCAGAACACTGGGACGGCCATGGGGACACATTTCGCCCCCAATTATGTGGGGCTGTTCATGGGGAAATGGGAACTGGATTTCATTTGGAATGACAATGAAGTTAATAAACATCTCATATACTACCGAAGGTATATTGATGATATCCTGATCATTTGGGCAGGGACATTACTGCATTAGTAGTTTTATTAGGTACCTTAATGGTAATGATAGGAACCTCACACTGAATGGTGAAAACAACAGTAAGGAGATACATTTTCTTGATCTAAATCTGACTATTGAGAATAATAATATCATTATGAAAACCTTTTTTAAAAAGATGGATGTTAATTCTTATCTAGACGGTAGAAGTAATCATTCAGGCCTTTGGCTGGATAATATTTCATGTGGTTAGATGTTGCGGGTCCACAGAAATTGTTCACAAATAACAGATTTTGACATACAGTAGAGGCAACTCTTATTCTAACAAAAACCAGTGGCAATTCCCCAAAAGACCCAGGTACACCCAGGTACATTCTGAATACATGCCTTAAACTTTCCTTAAACTAGCCCCAGCATTTCTGCATTGATTAATGGCCTATCAGATTAACAGCGGGGGGTCCCTGGCAGTCCCATTCAAACTGAATGGGACTGCCAGGGATCCCTGCTGTGTTAATCCTATGGGTTGTTAGTCAATGCAGAAATGCCTTAAACGTGCCTCAAACTAGCCCAGAACATACCCAGCACATACCCAGCACATACCCAGAATGTAACCCGGCTAGTTTACAGCAAATGTTAGAATAAACGTTGCCTCTACTGTACAAACAGAAAGTTTGGCTAAGAGATTTACTGACGAAGGTAACAATAAACAACTCGTAAATAACTATATCATAAGAGGTAAAAATTACAACAGAAAGCAACTATTAATTCCCCAAAAAAGCAGAATCCATGTAAAAGAGAATAAAGTTCAATGATACACCTATATTCATTACAGGATTCTGCAAACAAGAGAATAGGATAAGAAAAATCCTTAAAAAAAACATTGGGGTATCCTTCAGATGGAGCCCAAGTTATGGGGTTATAATTACATCAAATCCAAAGGTAGCATTCAGGAAGGCCACAAATATTAAAAATCGTTTGGCCCTGAGTGCTCTGAAAAAGGATTTGAGTAAGAAGCCAACTGAGGGTAACTTTCTTTTGAAACCTGTGGGGAACTGCACATGTGATAGATGTGTAGTGTGTAAGCAAATGAAGAGAGATAAAAATATAAGTGATGTTAAGAATGGCAAAATGCATGAGATTGGACAATTTATTAATTGTCTTATGTAGCCAGGTCCCCTCTGCCTCCCCAGACCTCAGTTTTCCTCCCCTTACCTTCTTTGTGTGAGCGGGGACCCCCGCTCCTGGTGCAGGGAGCTGCGGGGGCGATAGCATCGCCGGGGGCTCCTGGCGGCAGATGTGACAGGGCGCCGCAATGTTTATCGGGATCGCGCATGCGCGGGGGCTTGCACATGCTCAGAAGGTGTCCAGCGGCCATGTTGGGATTGGCATTAGTGTTCGCGCATGCGCAGGATCATGCGCAGAAGTTTGCGCGATGCGGCGGCCATTACAAGTTTGTGCATGCACAGATGAGTGCAGACGTGGCCATTATAGGATCGCGCATTCGCAGAGGCGATCGCGCATGCGGTGGCAATGAGAAAAGGGTTCCTCAGGGACAACAAGACCCAGCAGCCACTGGGGCTGCTAACCATGTGAGGCCACAGCAACCAATAAAGCTTAGAGCTTCCCCTGAAGAGATAGTTACATTTTTCACGCTGGGGAATGATAGTTAGTTGGAGCTGGAACACAGATAGGGGAGGGTGTGAATGTGCAGGGAGGCAAGTAGCCCCTCCACTAGGCCAGAGATTCCCCCCTTAGGGCCCAGCTAGGCCCCAACTCACCCTCAGCTTGTGGCTGCTACAGGGACGCCCCCTAGGGTAGGGACAGGGTCCTGTAGAGCCAGCATAAGTGAGGGTTATAGCCAGGAAGGGTGAATATCCTGGCCACTGGTGTTGAAGGTTGATTATCCTCTGTAGTATCAGAGCCATCCATCGCAGAGGCGGATCACAATGTGGGATCATCCTTCTGGAGCAAGGGATCCCAAGTACAGCTCATCTGCGCGCCCGGGTGTGGACACACCCGGCAGGTACCATCATCCCTACACGTGCACCATTACCATACCAGTACATCTCACCTAGTGGGCAGCGCTGTCTTACACTTGGGTGGGTGGGGACTCTTGGGACTCTGGGTACACGGTGTGGGGGAATAACTATATGGTAACAGAACAAGGTTCCGTAATCAGTGCTTCTAGAGCATGTTTTGCATGTAAAAAAATCAGTGTCAATACTGATATTAAAGTCTGAGAAGAAGAGCTTGCTTGAAGAGGAAATCCTCATAACAGTGTGGAGTGTGGGGGTTAATAACCAATCACAGGAGTGTTGCTCACCATAGAGGGAGATATAAACATATAATGTCCTGGTAGAAAAGACCGGTGAATACTGCGTATATATAAACAGCGTCATCCAGTGATCCTCCTATGCTGGACTATCTCCCTGGAGCATGTTGATAATCCTGTAGTGTATGGTAAGGTGTCCTCCCATATTCACAACCAGTTCGTGAGAAATATATAAAGTTACTCACAGTCTGTTGATATCCTTCTTCTCTTCGGCGTGCCTCACGTGATGATTGAAGAAATGCAGGTGTGGAGAAAAAACGGAGCACAGCAGCAGCAAAAAGGTGAAGGGGCTACAGGAATAAAGCTAAAAGCTCAGAGTTTTTTGGACATGCTGCTACCAACTTATTAAAGATGCTTTTAGCTTTATTCCTGTAGCCCCTTCACCTTTTTGCCGTTGCTGTGTGGGGGAATAAGGTGTGGGGTAAAAGCCCTGCAAGGTGAAGGGGTAGTTGTACCTATTAGTGTTATAGAGAGTTATACCTGTGTCAGTAAATGTTATTGTTTTATACACAGTGTGTGATTTATGTTATTGGGTCCTGTGAGGGGCTCCTCCCACTACGCTGGGATCCCTCACAGGTGGAGGTGCTGCACCAAGAGTATTGTGTTATATCACCCCGGACTCCCCGTGGCAGAGGCTTAGGCCCCTGTGAGCCAACAGGTAAGCGCAGCACCAGCAGCATCCAAAGCGTACACCCCCAATCTCACTTGGGGGGGGGGGGTGAATACATGGGCTTACTAAATTTGTTGTGTACATTATTGATTGTCCTTGCAATCTCTTGTATGTAGGGAAAACGATTAGACAACTGAAGGTTAGGATTTGTGAACACATTAATGGACTTAAAAATGCCTAACATAATTTGGATAAAGGCAAAAAGATTCACACCCTAGCACAACTTTTTCTAGCCTACCATAAGGGTAAAGTAGATGCATTACACTTCAGGGGCATAGAAGCTGTTCCGAGAGATCCTAGGAGAGGTTGGAACACTTTTGGATTTATACCCTCAGAAGTAAAGCACCCAGGGGTCTTAATGAATTAATTGAATTGGTTCCCTTTCTGAAGTGATATATCTCTTTTTGGTAATTATTAAGATCAGGTCTGTTCGTTACAGTGGCTTTTCCTAAAGGTTTGATACAATAAGAACATATAGGAGTTTAGATACCTGTTTTTCTGTCATTTAGGTATAAAGTTCCTTTATTAAGACATTCACTTTTTGTATCAAGCCTTTCTCTGCATTTTGTATTAAGACATTCTCAGCTTCACCAAGACATTCACTTGTTGTATTAAGACATTCTCTGTATTCTGTTTTAAGATATTCTCTGTTTCCTAGAGGTAGTGGGAACATATTTTATTGAAGATATTCACTATTTCTAGTCATGAGATACATACAGTATACATTTGTATAATCATTTAACAAGTAGCCAAATGTATCATTCTGGAAATTGATCTTTTTAAATGACAAGTATATATCTGTATATGTCCAACATAACTGTAGGTTAATCCAAGACCCGACTATAAGGTGTGAATTTGTCCACTATAGGGGTAAAGGATTTACCACAGTTTTTTATTTTTCTTACGTCCATTCAGACATTTTATCAATAAATCCCTATTGATGGTATTATATTAAATACATATAATTTATTATCATTTTTTTTTAGCAATTTGGCCATTGGATGGATTATGGGTTGTAGTTTTTATGTTATGTGGTATTATGTTTCATAAATTTGTCGCTTGTCAGATATTTGTAGCCATCATGTCAGTGGTAGCTTTCATTGTTTTTATGTTATGTGTTGGTTTGATTTCATGATTATATGTTCATCAGCTTTTTAAGCTTGTGTGTTGTTCCTAGTTTAATATGTTAGTGGTAATAGATTCTGTGTATTTTGTTGTGTCACTACTGTCAATGTTTTAAGGTTGTCTGGTCTTTTTTGCCTAATTGTTGGGCTGTGATATATCTGGTAACTCTAATTGGACGGCTTTGAATAAATTACCTTGTGAGATCCCCATAGGCTAAGATATCATCTACCTTTGGCATTCAAACTGTGCCTGGGGCTCACAAGACCAACCTCCTGATGAAGTGTCACTCTGACACGAAACACGCTGTGGTGAGGTCATATGCAGCAACGTGACGCCCGTGAGGCCCGTGACGACAGGAATACGGTAGCTGCCATCCAAACACCACGAGAACGCTGACTGAATGCTGTATCTGGCACTATATTATCACTTTCTGAGATTGACCTTGCCCTTTAATATCTGGGACTTTGAGATCGCGGGGTCTCTGACTATCAGAGCCCGACCGTCTGTGGAGTTGTGGATGATTGGATCACTGTGATCCACCTCTTTTTATGCAAGTGTATTATTTTCCATTTTTACATGTAAATTGAATTATATTTTACTAAATTTGTCTTTGTTGTTTCTCTTTTGCGCCCCTGATTTGTTTTTTGTGGACATGGATTTGCCCCGCTGATCACGGGAGATTGGGAGCACCAAAGTGAATCATATTGACTTTGAAGAGATAAGGAATTAAGGGACAGCGCGCACTGTATTTTTCAAATACACTACTACGCAGTGGTCAGAGTACCAGTGGATTTTCCTGTTGGTACCAGCCATATAAGCAGTCATAGTACTGTGGCAGCTGCAACCCTGCTGCACTTTCTGCTGTTCAGCCTGTGTCAGAGGGAAAGGTTGTGTTAGCAAGTTGTTCTACCTTAGAGGAAGTAAGGAGGCTTTGCTGGCTATAGCCTATTTGTTGCAGAGTGAGTTTCTGACAGAGCCACCTTTGTCAGCAGCTATTTCCTGTGTGTCATTGACTTCAAGTATTTCTGTCTATATACTGTACTGACAGAGACTGATGATGCTTCCTGTGCCCAGGTCCAACTGTTGTTTGTAAAAGTTGTGAGCAGGAGATGCAGCAGCACATGTTGCATGCACAAGCAGGCGAGGTTGGTGTCAGGGTTGCTGGAGCAGGGCCTAGTTCTAGCATGTCATGGTCCGTCATGACGGGTTTTCAATCTGTGTCCCAGGATCTGGTTTCAGTGGCACCATCTGAGTCTGCTACACCCAGCACCTCCACTGCTGTTCTTGCTGCTCTAACTTGGACACAGAAAGCGTCATTAGGTGCGGATGTGGGAGTTCAGCAGGTGGATCCGCAGGCAGGATTAGGTAGGGTAGCACGGAGTATGTTGTGATTGCGGTAAACCCATCTGGGCCAGGGAGTCAGTCAATCGAAGTAGGAAATGGTGAGGGTGACATTGGTGATGGTGGCTCTTCTAATGAGCTTAGAGAGGAGCTTTCTGAAAAAGGTGAGGCATACAGTATGAATGTGGCCTAAAGACATCACAGTGGTAGTGCTCAGGTTGGCCTTTATATTCCACTAGCTCACAGATATCACAGGGGTGCAGTCATCTGCCCAGAGGAGCCACATCCATGGTGTGGGAATACTTTCAATTGCCCCACCATGGCTTAGTAAGTGACTTGCGGTGATACATTGCGTGCTTACTGGTGCAGCTGTGAATAAGTGCTGGAGGTGAGAGATGAGTGGTCTGAAGCAACACTTGCGGAACAACCACTATGACCTTTGGGCGAGGCAGTGTCAGCATATCTGTGCATCCTCACATGTCTCCAGATGTGATGATCCTGCTCCGGGTCATCGTGGAAAAGCCACAACCACCCACTGAAGGAGGCGTCGGTAACCCACTCCTTCTCGATGGCACACTAGGCTCAGACAGACTACATGACTACCCCTGCTGTGAGAAGTGACTGTTGCTTCTCCACTCATCTCTCCACCTGTGGAACCTCCTTCTTTCCCACATTCACCACCACCCCAGAGATAACAGAGCAAGGGAGTGAGAGAGATGAAGCAGGCTTCAGAGTGGGAAAGGGTTCGGTACCACAGAACAAGAATTGCTTCCCTTTCCTTGGTATTGTGCAAGGATTTAATGTGTATACTCTGTTAGTAGAGGAGAGGTACTTAAAAAGACATTGATATGGGCCATCGGTGATATGTGAGTCTGTACCATCCCCGGCTAGTCTGCAATTTAAATTTGTGGTGGTCAGCCTCAATGCAAGCTGATTATCTGTCCCTGTCATCATAACACAGATGCGTACTAGGTACTGACCCTAGTTACATCTTGGACATCTTTAAAGTTTGGGGTTATGTTGTGGTGCACCATCACTGATTTTCATACTGGTATTGGATGTTACAACCAAAAAATCATTGATTTTTCATGATGGTGTTGGAAGTTACACTTAGTATTATTCTCGAACAAACAAGTTCGTATTATTAGTATGATTCTCCAACAAACAAATCATCATTCTATTTATTTCTGCTGCTTCCTCTGACATGGTTTGAACATTCCTGTTTTTGCTGTTCTGCAGTGTTGCTATTACTGAGCCGACTGTCCCGAGTTCTCTCTCTTTTTTTTTGTTTTAAACAATTGTTTCTTTATTTGTCATTAAAAATTAAATCCCTCCAAAAAACACAAAAAGTTTGTTGAAAAGTAAAAAAAAAAAAATTAAGCACAGTTAATCAGGTTTATAAAAGTTTGTTACATTTTTATGGTAGTTTAATCATGTTTTTAAAAGGCTGTTACATACTTACATACAGTAGTAGATGACGTTCAAAAAAGAAATACTGTAGATATGTCCATCGAGGTCAATCTATGTAAAATTTAGACGACGGATACTTATATTTTTTCTTTAGAGTATATGTCAATGGCCTCTTTTTCAAATGAATACGTATGCTAACTTGTGTGTCATTTAATTCATCAATCATAATAACAATAACTTTATTAATATAGTGTTTTTCTCCCATGGAGACTCAAAGCGCTTCACAATTACAAAAAGTATGTGGACATGTAAGGTTATAAAAGAGACCAAACACATGGAAAGATACAATACAGGATGGGATAGTACTGTAGCTATTAAATGCTGGACAGGTTGTGGTTCATTAATTAAATGAAAAAAGGGGGGTTATTTGAGCGCGCTGTCTCTCCGAGAGCTCTCCCACAGCTATTCCAGTCTCCCCTGCAGTTCCTAGTGTCCCGTGATCAGCGGGGCATACTCAGCACATATAAACACAAAAATAGGAGCGCATGGAAAAGAGAACCAGAAAACCGGAATTAGTGCACAATTCTTTATATTAAAAAACACATACACATCAACAAACTATTACAAATATAATGTGGTGAAAAATGAAGAACACCACATACAAAACGATCAAAAAGTGGATCAAATAAATGAAATCCAAAACATCCACAGAGAACAGGGTATAAATACCCAACCAACCATAAGAGGGCACCCCAGTTGTTATAAGGTAAGGATTACTCGGCAAGCAAGATGGTAATAAATCAGACCTTGTGTCTCTATAAGTCTCCTAGGAGCGTTCTCTTGGTGTCCTGGAGCAGCAAACCGGAAGTCCGTCATCACGGACGTGCGTCACTGCGTCTGACATCACCACCTACGCGTTTCGTGTTAAATGACACTTCCTCAAGGCATAGTCATATGGTAGTATGGTGATACTTATATACCTCAGTGGATAGATGTCTCAACCAATAACAGACCACTTAAAATGATTGATAGTACAACCTTCCAATCAGACTTAGAAAAAAAAAAAAAAAACTTTGTAAAGTTTATTCAAAGCCCAAAATGGACTCTGTAAAGCCACTGGTTGACATAATCCACTTCATGGAGCGTCCAGAAGTTTTATTTCATGTTTGTCCGTTGTGAGACAAAGAGACTTCTGGAATTCCACCCTGTAATTATTAAAAAAAAAAAAAAAAACAACCAAATACATATGAAAACAGGAAGTGCCACTGTGGCACACATGGCTGTGTCAGTGATTCATACGTATAAAACACAAAACAAGAGTGTTTTTCACAGTATAATAAATATTACTTGTTGAGAAGAACAGAAAAAATAAATACAAGGTGTATTTCCTTGGGCATTACCTCCCACCCGTGCGATAAGGAGAGATGGAATATTAACTCGTTTTAGGATATTCAAATGTTAAACAAGCCAAGTACTGTGACAACTGCCAACCTAGATGTTACATAATGGTGGCTGCTGCTGGCCTGCAGTGACAGCTGCAAGGTATAGTCAATGCCACCCTAGATGCTATGTTGTGGAAATGCCTGGCATAGCACCCCAGTTTTGGTGCTGTCTTGTTGGCCCCCCACTAGATTATCAAAATAAAATAGGACGCTATTTTTAATCTTTTGCAATGAGATAGTGATGACACTGACGGACTGGTGGTGGTGGTGGTGGTTCTGTAGACTGAGTGACAGTGCTATTTGTTGACTGTCAAGTCAGCGAGTGTAGTGGATTGGACACAGTCCAGTTGATGCGGTGGAAGTGATAGCAGTATCTATGCCACAATGGACATTGGCAAGTCAGTCCCTCGTTTCACTATTCAAATCATTAATCATCATCACTGACTGCAGAAGCAGCAGCTTCTTTTGTCTCAGTCTCACTCTCTCATCACTACTTGCTTTAGCTAATATTCTCTATCCCTTTTCTAAAGAGAGAACATGTGGTGGGCTGAATTGATGATATTATAATTTAGTAGTGGTAGAGCTAGAGCACACAATAGAACAATAAAAGAGCAAGACAGTTGTCTAGAAAATTAAGAAATCAACAGCATAATGTAGTGATGGGAAAACTTTTCAAACAATGAGTTAATTGTAAATTTGATTGTCAAAGCTAACAAGAAAAGTGCGTTCAATGATGAAGCATTTTTTCAGTGTAGGGTAAAAATAAATAAATAGGGCCCTTCCTCCGACGTATGCATTTGTGCGTTACTGGGAGATGGAGCAGTAACTGTGGTTTAGAACATACAAATGTAGTAAGGTACCCCCTAGGCAACTAATTTCCCTGCCTAACACATAAGTCCTGGTACCAGCGCAGTAAACCACTCCCCAGTGTAATATGTCATTTGTTGTTGTTCATTTGAGGTTGTATTTACCTAATTTTAAGACCTGCTAAGGAACAGATGATTGTTATTATTGTATGTCTTGATATGTAAAACCAAAAAATTCAAAGAGGGTGTACTTTCTTTTTCACACCACTGTATATGCTACTCGAACTACGTGTTTCGCATCGCCAGATGCTTCGTCAGACCCAACCTGAAGAAGCATCTGGCGATGCGAAATGCGTCATTCGAGTAGCATGTAAAATTTTTATTCCTGCCAGCCTTCGTAGCGTTCCATCACAGCTATACTCCAGCCCTGCACACCGGACGCGGTGCACACAGGAGCCATAGTTCCTCAGAGTCAACATGTCCCTGTGACTGCCTCTTCTGTCTTCTTCATCTGATTGTTATCAAGGACAGAGCTTGTTCGGCATCCGTTAATGGTTTTTGTATGTGACAAGAAGGATGTGCCTTTTTCAGATGACTTAATAGTGGGCTTGGCAGCAGTAACAAGCAGAGCAGCCGCTGGTGCTGGTGACAGTGACAGCCTGGCTTTTCCCTAGAACTGACAGTTTCATAAACATTCTCAATATTATGCTTCCCCACATTAATAATTTTACTTTCAGAATTACTAGTACTAGTAGCCGGGGCCCTAGGTTGACTTGAATTTCCCATTTCCATTTTAAATCTATTAACTGGAGGTTCATTGTCTACTAGGCAGGGGGGAAGGTGGACCTTCTGCAGTGAGATTGGGATTCAGTGGCAATGTCATTATCCTTCTGCTTATACTTGCTGTGAATAGTAGGTGCACCACAAGCACCACCTTTCACTGATTTAACTTTATCCGATTCATCATCACTACCACCAACACCACAGCAGCCACGACTAAAACTACATCCATCTCTTCTTGCCCCTTCACGTCTAGTTTCAAAACGTTTCTTCAAACCACTAAAACTGGTATTACTAAAGTAATAAAACATTTGGAAAGGTGCTAGTGCAGGAAGGACTGTCCGTGTACCCATCCAGAATGAATATATAAAGTGAGGGGGCCTGCAACACTCTAAAGAAACTGCTTACAATTTCAATAAAGAAAAAAGATTTATTATGCAGATTGATGTATTTACAGAAAAACAATACACCATTCAGGAAACATAAGATCATAGGGATGGGAGTAAAGGGTGCTAAAGCTTAGCAACCTTTTGTGGATCAGGGCCTCAGACCTTTATGTACCAATATAAATGCATTGCAGAGCAATCTTTGGTCTTTCCACCAGCACAAACCTTAACACTATAACTGCAAGATAGCAGGCACAGGAAGAGGTAAGAAGATAAGATCATTATAGTGCTAAGCAGAGGCACATATATTTTTAAGTAGAATGTAAATAATACAGTGCTATTGATTTATTTAATAAAACTTTATTGTGTTTCATTTAGTGGTACATAGGAGGATTATTATAATATAACATACATCCTCCTTTCCTTGGAATATTGATATTCTTGGGATTATTACAGTATATCTCTGTGGTAAAAGAATGTACTTTGAGTGCAAATAATAGGGATCATGATATGGGGATTCTTTCTTCACAATTTAGTTTATGTTTTCAACATAGCCTGGTTAACCTTATAGGTACATGATTTAGTGCTTAAAGTGCAGGAGATGGTTCTGGGTTATAACATACTAATCAGCATACTGAGAGGGATGAGCAAGGCTTTGAGGACCTGTTTAAGACATATAAAGGCACTCATTAGTTTCCCTCTTTTTTTATACTTTATAGAGTGGATGTTTTGGGTCACTCTTTACCCACCCAAATCTTTGTTACATTCAGTTTCTGATAACCATCACCTTTCCAAGGCAGAATCAGTAAAAAGCTCCAACTGATGAATCTAGCACAGGCCCGTCAAACTCAGAATAACTTGGGGGACAATACTAAAGTCCGACTACAAGACTCGGGCCGCACCAGAATTCTTTTTTATGTAGCCAGGTCCCCTTTTATGCCGCGATCCCCCCTCCTCTTACCTCCGCTGCCGGGGGTCACTCGATAGACCCGCCGGCACTTCTGGAGGGTGGGGGCCGAGCAGGGAGCACTCCGGTGCTCCGGAGGTCCCCGGCGGCTCCCGAGCAGGGTGCCGCCATGTTGCGCAACTTCGCGCATGCGCAGTGAGTCCCCGCATGCGGCAGCCAGCCAGGGACATTGCGCATGCGCAGATAGACCGCGCGAATGCTGGCCAATAGAGAGAGGGCTCTAGAGAAGGGACTACATATCCCATGAGCCTAGGAGCACCCCACATGACCCCAGGGAGCCATTAGGGCTACAGCATCTCCCTGCAGGGGAGATGGGATACATTTCGCGGGCTTGGAGCACGTTAGTCAGTCGGCGTCAGGAGCAGCTAGGGGAAGGAGGTAGGGTGCAGGACTCAGTGATTCCCTGCACTAGGCCAGCAGCCCCCTAGGCCCCAGATAGCCCTGAGCCACCAGTAGTGTTGTGTTATTCAGGGACAGGCCCCAGGTTAGGGACCCTGCCCCTTAATATCCAGAGCCAGTTAGGGACACAGCGGACGCTGCGCGTCCATCCAGAGGTTTGGGCTCAGACCTCCGCTGCGGCTGCAGCAGCCATCCAGGTGGGATCGCCCCATACAGTAGTTCCTATATTCCCTCGTCATCAGGATCCTTTGTGAAGCTCCTTGGCAGGCCCGGGCACTGGAGTGCTCGGCAGGTAATCTACAAGTGCACCAACTATACCATCTCTTCATATAAGACATAGTGGCTGCGCAGTCACACATATATTTATCTCACATGCGGGTGGAGGACATATTGTGTGGGGTTACTGGACACGGGGTGGGATCTACCGGTGAAAGGGGGTAGCGTCCTGCGAGACGCAGTAGTAGTGTCTCTTCTAGAGAGGGACACCTGTTGATATATATATGATTAAGTACGGTTGCTACAGTAAAGTTACTGGTTGTTTTATATGCTGTGTGTGTGATATATATATTGTCCTGCGAGGATCATCTTCCCCTCTGGTGGGAGCCATCGCAGGTGGATGCGCTGCACCGAGTACGAGGTTACTCCTATTATTATACGTGCCCCAGGCTCCCCGTGGCGGAGGCTTAGGCCCCCTGTGAGCCTAACAGGTAAAGCACAACACCTGCTAACATTAGGTTCCCCGCACACACATACCATATGCTCTTGGGTGGGGGAATACCCGTTACATTTATATAACAGTCACTGTAATCTATGCGTACACTTTTTTCCTTATTAAAAATATGTAAATGTCACTGGTGTCTCTGTTCCCCATTCAACCTCTATCTCCCTCTCTGCCCCCATCTCTTCTCACTCTCTCCCCCACCGTACACACACAATACCCCTCCTGCTTCACAATACACACATAATAGTCCCCTTCCCCCATAATACACACACACAATATTCCCCTCCCCCTCAATAGCCCTACAATACTCCCCCCCTCCCTTACCTTAAGGGAGCCTCCGATGTCGTGCGACCTTCTTCTGGTGCACACCAACGGGGGAGGAGGCTCGCACCAATGGGGAGGAGGATGAGGAGAGTGCACGCACCAGAAGGGGAGGAGGTGGCTTGGCAGCAACATCCAGCTCTCACCAGCCCCTGCAGTCACCGGACATGGGATTCCTGTTCCGGTCTAAACCCTTGTTGGCTCTCTGACACGGGCCGTGCCGTGACACCTTGTGGCCGCTTGCGGCCAGCGGTCCACGAGTTTTACAGCCCTGCTCTAGCATCACTAACAGAGTAATGCAGAAAGCAAATGTACTAAAGAAACATTAGTATTTAAAATGGACAGAAAGCAAAATGTGGTACACCTGTGTGTTCACCTGCATGTCGTTAACCAGAATTATGGTCTACATTTAACTTGAATGCAAGTTTTGAGGATGTGAAAAACAAGTAGATGCTATCATGAGCTTCTTTTCTTTAAAAGCATTGTTTGAAACTGTTATTTTCTGAAATAGCACCAGCTGAATCCTAACCAATCTTCCAATACCGCTGAGTTCATGCAGAGTGTGTTTTTGAATATCAGCTGAACACAAATAACATCCTCATAGCCCACTGATATCAATCTGTACATATTCCGCAGCATATGGGCATGCTATGCAGTGTACGTTTTGCTAGGTGATGTTCTTCTGACAGCACCTGCAGATAGAATGACCTCTAAGTGGTTTTAGCATCCATGCTATCTGTACTTTGTGAAGAGACAAATGAGCCACTACATGTCTAATCTAGTCATTCAAAAGAGATTAACATAGATAGCTCCAGATTTTTTATTTTATTTTAAACACATAAAAATCTTGTATTTCCTACAATGTATCTCTAAAGCAGGGGTGAGCAAACTTTACACCGAGACCCCCTTTTCATCCATGATATTAGTCAAGTCCCCCCTGCCTGATGTAATCCAAATCACATAATTTATTTTTAATTAATCGGTATAACAATTTTAAGTTGCTATGTCTGAAGACAAGGTAGGAGACACTGCAGAGGCCTCACGCGATCCCCCAGCACCTAATTTAAATGCCCTGGGGAAGAGTGCAGGGCCTCTGTAGCCACCGCACCCCCCAAGAAAAATTTTGCGCCCCCACTTTGCACACCCCTGCTCTAAATTATAGTACACATTGAATAAAGATTATAGATGCTTTATATTTTTCCTATGAAGCCTAATCTAACAGTGTGTACAAAGGCTATTTTTAATTAAATACCCATGGTTTTCTCTATTTTCTGTGTTTTTACTTTTATATTGTTGCCCCTTTAGGGTGGGGCCATGGTACCGCAGATGCTGAGCGAACAGACTGCCTTAAGGCAGTTTTAAATTACAAATATACTGTGTAAAGCGCTAAACCTAATGCTATTATTACAGTGCTGTGCACTTACTAAACTGAGCTGCCTGGTGATCTACTGAGACATCTCTATTATCTCTAACTAATTAAATAAACACAAAAATAGATGACATAACCCGGCGCTTATATATGTGAAAAAACAATGAAAAAATGGAAAAAATTATGTATTGTGACAGAAACCAGGGGTTGGTAATAAACTCCATATACAGGGCTCCCAGGATACTGAACAGTTTCTGTCCTGTCTAAGCTGAACAGGGCAGCCTCGTGGTACAGGCACTCCATTCCACAGTTTGTCTGCTGCCTGTTTTCTGTCACCTGTCATGCTGATTAGAGTTCAGGTATATAAGACCTGTTTCCTGTTTCCTCTGGGCCCCGCCCAAGAGCCTGGAAGGCTGCTGAACTGCAGAGGGGTGAGAAAGCCTCTTTCCCAAATCGCTTCATTCATTCTGGTAGTTTGTCTAAAGACTGCAAAGGTACTTATTTTGTTGGTGGAAGTGGACAAGCCACTTCCAACTCTGAGTCAGGGACATCTAAGTTTAAGTTATCGCTCAGACGAGCAGCTTTTTGTTTGGCTTTGTTTTCTGTTTAAACTGTGGCAGTCTCAGTGCCTGGGACTGAATAAACCAGGCATAGCCTGTTTAAAGGAACAGTACGTGACGTCTCATCATTTAACCTACCCTAAAAGACCGTGTTCTAACAGTCCCGGACAGACGGCGGAGCCCCGGAGTAAGCCGTTTGTCACATATGGTGGAGAATGCGGGCAGAACACTGAAAGGTCTGGGGGTTAAAGAACTTTAAAAAAAAAAAAAAAAAAAGAAGGTTTTTTTTTCTCTCTCTCCAAACAAGATGGAAGACGTGGTGAGTGCGCTGGTACGCAATGTCGCTGTCCAGAAAGACGCGAATGAAGCCCAGCAACAGGCGAGTGAAACCCAGCAACAGCTGTTAATAGCCCAGCAAGAGACTAATGCAAACCAGCAAGAGACAAACCGCCTGCTGAGAGAGGAGCAAAAGCGGTTCGCTCAGGGCTTACAGCAGGAACTCGAGATCCTGAGGGGGACTATCAGTTACCTTCCACTGGCAGAGGCAGCCCCAGTTCCGAAAATGACCAGGGCAAGCCACTACCTTCAGAAGATGGGACCCTCGGATGATGTGGAAGCCTATCTTCTCACGTTTGAACGCACGGCACAGAGAGAGGGATGGCCAGAAGCTGAGTGGGCTGGTCTAATCGCACCCTTCCTAAGCGGCGAACCCCAGAAGGCTTACTTTGATCTAGAGCCAGCCGAAGCTAACGTCTATGCAAAACTGAAGTTCGAGATCCTCGCCCGCCTCGGCGTAACCACGGCTGTTCGTGCCCAAAGGTTTCACGCATGGTCCTTCACGATGGATAAAGCCACCCGAAGCCAGATGTATGACCTCATCCACCTCGCCCGGAAGTGGCTACAACCCGAGATCAACTCAGCAAGCCACATCGTGGAACGGTTGGTCATGGACCAGTTCTTGAGGAAACTTCCCTCTGCCTTACGCCGTTGGGTCAGTCGGAGTGACCCCCACAATGCGGATGAGCTTGTGGCCCTTGTAGAAAGGTACAGTGCAGCAGAAGAGCACCCGCAACCCACAGACGTGGAGCAACCCCACTATCCGAGGTTCCAGGACTCTTCCAGAGATGGTAAAAGGGTACCGGGGTTAAGGGGCGCTGAAGAGCGGCGACCACCTTCACGTCGCTCCAGCAACAGTGGTTCGCACACTAAGGGCAATAGCCAACATGGGGAGCCGGGAAAAGGCTCTAAGTGGGACACAGACTATGTACCTAAATGTGTAAATTGTCATGAGAGGGGCCACACAGCAAAAATCTGCCCACTAAATGATGAGCCCATGCAATGCAACAGCGTGGAACCTTATTCGCTGTTGTCCCAATGTATGGGCCCTAGCCCAGAGGACCCCTTGAATAACCATCTGTGGGCATTTGTAAAGGTTAATGGTAAGAGGGTTCGGGCACTTCTTGACTCTGGGAGTATGGTCACACTAGTGTCCGAATACCTATTGCCCATTAAGAAGAAACAGGTAAACAGTTCACAAAGAGTGGCAATTTGTTGTATACATGGGGATAATCATGAATATTCCACTGTTGATGTTTTTTTTGAAACAGAATTTGGTTCTTTAGATTTCAAGGTGGGTGTTGTACCCAAACTGGCACATGATGTGTTAATAGGGACCGACTTTCCCCATTTTCTAAAAATGTGGTCCCCAGCTCAGAATAGCGCCCAGAGTTCAATAGCAGACCATAACGAAGTGTTAGAAGAAACAAATCCTTTCCCTTTTTCAGAAATGGAGGTTGACGAGGGCCCAAATAAGAAGGGGGAAAAGGAGGAGTGCTGTGAAATTCCCTTCCCCATCACTACTTTGGTAGGGAATACCCCAAATCAAGATGTTGATCAGGCACTTACCACCCCAGTACAGGATAAGACCCTCGCTGACCTAGAGGTCAGTCCTGGGAGTTTTAAGAAGGCCCAGTGGGAGGACCCCACATTAGCGGTAGCAAGGGGAAATATACGGGACCAGAATAGTACTCATGGCCAACCAGATAGGTCACTTGCTTACCCCTACTTCGAGGTAGAGAACGACCTAGTATATCGGGTTGATAAAAGAAAATCAGTTACAACTAAACAATTGTTGGTACCACGGACATTCCGTAACGTAGTATTACACCTCGCACATAGTCATCCATTGGGGGGACACCTAGGGGTGGAAAAGACAAAAGAAAAGGTTCTCCGAAGCTTTTATTGGCCTGGGGTTCTGGCAGAAATTACAAACTATTGTTCCTCATGCCCAGAATGTCAGATCACCGCCCCGTTCAAAGCATACCGCAGCCCATTGGTACCCCTTCCCATAATAGAGGTACCATTTGACCGGATTGCTATGGATCTAGTAGGACCCCTAATAAAGTCTGCTAGGGGACATCAGCATATATTGGTAATATTAGATTATGCTACCCGATATCCGGAGGCAGTTCCCCTACGTAGCACCTCTGCTAAAAACATAGCAAAAGAGTTAGTACTTCTGTTTTCCCGGGTCGGAATTCCTAAAGAGATCTTATCTGACCAGGGAACACCATTTATGTCCCAAGTAACAAAAGAGCTATGTAAACTCCTAAAAATCAAGCATCTCAGAACCTCAGTCTATCATCCACAAACAGATGGTTTAGTGGAAAGGTTCAATAAAACCTTAAAGAGCATGTTACGCCGGGCGGTCGATAAGGATGGGAAAAACTGGGACTGTTTGTTACCATACCTGTTATTTGCCATTAGGGAAGTTCCCCAGTCATCCACAGGCTTCTCCCCGTTTGAACTATTGTATGGCCGACATCCAAGGGGCTTACTGGATATAGCCAAAGAAACTTGGGAACACGAGGTTACCCCTTACAGAAGTGTAATAGAGCATGTTGCCCAAATGCAGGACCGCATTGCTGCAGTCCTACCCATAGTGAGGGAACACATGGAGAAAGCTCAAGAAGCACAAAGGAATACGTATAATAAGGGTGCTAGGGTCAGAATTTTTTTTCCAGGTGATAGGGTACTAGTTCTGGTTCCCACCGTGGAGAGTAAATTCCTTGCTAAATGGCATGGGCCATATGAGGTCTTGGAAAGAGTGGGAGAAGTAAATTATAGGGTAAGGCAGCCAGGTAGGAGGAAACCTGAGCAAATTTACCATATAAACCTACTCAAGCCCTGGAAAGATAGAGAGGTCTTGTTAACCCTAGTACCCCCAGGTCCGTCAGAGAATCAAGAAACTGACCCAGAGGTTAGCATAGCTGAAACACTGTCCGTGCATCAGAAACGAGAGGTCCAGAGTTTAGTGAGAAGGAAAAAAGAAATCTTCTCTACACAGCCAGGTAAAACTAACGTAATTAAACATGACATAGTCTCTGAACCGGGGGTCCGAGTTAACCTTAAACCGTACCGAATCCCAGAGGCCAAGAGAGAGGCTATAAGTTTAGAGGTTAAAAAAATGCTAAAACTAGGCGTAATTGAGGAATCCCAAAGTGGGTGGAACAGCCCTATAGTTTTAGTCCCAAAGCCAGACGGTACAACAAGGTTTTGTAATGACTACCGGAAACTAAACGCGGTGTCAAAATTTGATACTTATCCTATGCCCAGGGTGGATGAACTTGTAGAGAGACTGGGCAAAGCCCGATATCTCACAACCCTAGACCTAACAAAAGGGTACTGGCAGGTTCCCCTCACAGAAAGGGCAAAAGAAAAAACAGCCTTCTCAACCCCAGACGGCCTCTTTCAATATAAGGTGCTGCCTTTTGGCTTACATGGAGCTCCCGCCACATTCCAAAGAATGATGGATAAAATTTTAAAACCACATGTTCGGTACGCTGCCGCCTACCTGGATGATGTGGTAATCCATAGTGAAGATTGGCAGTCCCACCTTCCAAAGGTCCAAGCTGTGCTCGACGCAGTTCGGTCTGCTGGACTAACTGCTAACCCCGCTAAATGCACTATTGGTCTGGAGGAGGCCAAGTATCTGGGGTATTCTATTGGTAGAGGGTTACTCAAACCACAAACACTCAAAGTAGAGGCGATACAAAATTGGCCAAGGCCAGTCACAAAAAAACAAGTAAGGACCTTTTTGGGGTTAATTGGCTACTATAGGAGGTTTATTCCCAATTTTGCAACTAAGGCAACCCCACTAACCGACCTCACAAAAGCAAGAGGACCACTAATGGTAAAGTGGTCCCCCGAAGCCGAACAGGCCTTTAGAAGCCTGAAAGAAGCTCTCTGTGCCCAACCAGTGTTGGTCACACCTGACTTCTCCAAAGAGTTCGTAGTCCAAACCGACGCATCTGAGGTAGGGCTGGGGGCGGTACTCTCCCAGGAGTCTCAAGGGGAGGAGCACCCCATCCTTTATTTAAGTAGGAAACTAAATCCCCAGGAGAAAAATTACTCCATAGTCGAGAAAGAGTGTCTCGCAATAAAGTGGGCTGTAGAGACACTCAAGTATTATCTGTTGGGGAGAAAGTTCCGATTGGTCACAGATCATGCACCCCTTACCTGGATGTGTCAAAATAGGGAGAAGAACGCTAGGGTGACCAGGTGGTTCCTAAGCCTACAGCCCTTTAAATTTTCTGTGGAACACAGGTCGGGGCACAAACATGGCAATGCCGACGGGTTGTCAAGGATGCACTCCCTAATATCCATGGTCGCTCACCCCTCGAGGTCTGAGCTGGGGGGGAGGATATGTGACAGAAACCAGGGGTTGGTAATAAACTCCATATACAGGGCTCCCAGGATACTGAACAGTTTCTGTGCTGTCTAAGCTGAACAGGGCAGCCTCGTGGTACAGGCACTCCATTCCACAGTTTGTCTGCTGCCTGTTTTCTGTCACCTGTCATGCTGATTAGAGTTCAGGTATATAAGACCTGTTTCCTGTTTCCTCTGGGCCCCGCCCAAGAGCCTGGAAGGCTGCTGAACTGCAGAGGGGTGAGAAAGCCTCTTTCCCAAATCGCTTCATTCATTCTGGTAGTTTGTCTAAAGACTGCAAAGGTACTTATTTTGTTGGTGGAAGTGGACAAGCCACTTCCAACTCTGAGTCAGGGACATCTAAGTTTAAGTTATCGCTCAGACGAGCAGCTTTTTGTTTGGCTTTGTTTTCTGTTTAAACTGTGGCAGTCTCAGTGCCTGGGACTGAATAAACCAGGCATAGCCTGTTTAAAGGAACAGTACGTGACGTCTCATCATTTAACCTACCCTAAAAGACCGTGTTCTAACAGTCCCGGACAGACGGCGGAGCCCCGGAGTAAGCCGTTTGTCACAGTATATATAGTCCCAAATGGTGCCAAGTGATGAAATGATAGTTCAATGGTTACAACCTTAAAAGTCCGGTTGGGCACAAACTCAGTTCACAGTTCATCAAAACAGATGGTTCTTCTCATATGTTGTACTTGATCCTGCATATTAAAGATATCAAGCAGAGAACAAACATTGCGCAGTATTTTGAGACAAACAATAATATTTCCAAATGATGATGTATATCTGAATTGCCTACTTACTAGAAGTAGCTAGATCACGTGCAGGGGAGAGAATCTGTTCTTTAAACCTTCCTTCCCTGGAAGCCTCTTGATGTCGCACGAACCCCTCGTGGTGTTCCTGGCCTCCGTGGGTATAGAAGGGATCTTTCTGCAGCCCCTGTCTTCAGGAATCCTGTACCTCTTACTCCGTTTAGGGAACAAAAAGAAGGACAGAGGATTGCGCAGCACAATAAATCTTTAATGGCACTTGCCCAAAACCACGATAAAATACTCACAAAAGGGGGTGAGTTAAAATACAATAAAAAAGTGCTCGGCCCAGCACACACACACAACCGCCTGAGTCACTGGTAGTCCGCTCCGGTACCGCGTGTACCTCGCGTGTATCCGGCGCTCTGGTGTGACGTCACTGTCTTCCGTAAGACTCGCGGCTGGGATGACTGGGACACTGCTCCTTAGGCTCCTCCCTACGCGTTTCGTGACGGGGAACGTCACTTCGTCAGTGACGAAGACAGTGACGTCACACTAGAGCGCCGGATACACGCGAGGTACACGCGGTACCGGAGTGGACTACCAGTGACTTAGGCGGCTGTGTGTGTGTGCTGGGCCGAGCACTTTTTTATTGTATTTTAACTCACCCCCTTCTGTGAGTATTTTATCGTGGTTTTGGGCAAGTGCCATTAAAGATTTATTGTGCTGCGCAATCCTCTGTCCTTCTTCTTTTTGTTCCCTAAACGGAGTAAGAGGTACAGGATTCCTGAAGACAGGGGCTGCAGAAAGATCCCTTCTATACCCACGGAGGCCAGGAACACCACGAGGGGTTCGTGCGACATCAAGAGGCTTCCAGGGAAAGAAGGCTTAAAGAACAGATTCTCTCCCCTGCACGTGATCTAGCTACTTCTAGTAAGTAGGCAATTCAGATATACATCATCATTTGGAAATATTATTGTTTGTCTCAATATACTGCGCAATGTTTGTTCTCTGCTTGATATCTTTAATATGCAGGATCAAGTACAACATATGAGAAGAACCATCTGTTTTGATGAACTGTGAACTGAGTTTGTGCCCAACCGGACTTTTCAGGTTGTAACCATTGAACTATCATTTCATCACTTGGCACCATTTGGGACTATATATACATAATTTTTTCCATTTTTTCATTGTTTTTTCACATATATAAGCGCCGGGTTATGTCATCTATTTTTGTGTTTATTTGCCTTAAGGCAGTGTTCCCTCCATGTGGCGTGTGGAAGTGGGAGGGGGCACGCGGTGCGCAAGAAATAATTTCAAACTGATTTCTTGGCGCGACAGGCCGGTCACGTGAATGGTTCGCCCAATGAGGGCCGAACCAGCTCCGTGACGTCACTGGCAAACCCCTAGACACGCCAACTGACGGCGCACATACAATGGCCAAAAAAAGGTACCTGCTTCTTTCAGGTGATGTCACGGCCGTGCACGCCTCCGAATGGGCGAAGGCTCCATGGCCCCAGCCTTACCCCCACCCTAAGTGAGATCTGGTCTGCTACTATTGTATTTGATGTAAGATGGTGCATACCTGTGAGGTATATAACAAAGAGTAAATGCTGCACACCACAATATGATAAAGAGTGATACAATTACCGGTGCTCCCATCAATGTACGATCGGCTGCATCCAATCCACGGCATACAAAAAGTAATAAAGATGGGGCACATGGATTTCCAAAATAAAGAGATTTATTAAAGCATACACATGTATGCTTTAATAAATCTCTTTATTTTGGAAATCCATGTGCCCCATCTTCATTCCTTTTTGCATACCTGTGAGGTAACAGGAGGGCTGAGCACTTCCGCAATGGTGTGGGGATTCTCAGGACAGGTTCACAGGGTACCTTTGTTCATGTTTGCCGCGCCTCCACTCAGCGTGGATCCTCTGGGATAGTAGTTTGGTCCAGACTGACACCTTTTTTTTAGCCCAAGACAGTGAATCACACTTGCATATGGCTCCATGGTATTTATTGCATCGGTTAAAATCTTACAGTAGGTACATCTCTTTTCTTGCTTCCCCTTCGATGGGTCTCAAGCCTTGAAGTGACCTTCTAAGTTTCCTCCTACATGGTGCTCGTCCTGCATCCCCTTATGGAACCAGGGACGTTGTTGCTCACTCCACAGGGGGAGGAAAGAGACACACCCACTTTTGGGAGAGAGACAGTTTATATACCCTGGACTTTTTTGCAAATAGGTTGGGCTTGTAACCCTGCCCCAAAACAGGGCAGGTCTGATACTGACAGGTCAACACAATCCAGCATGTGATCCAGCCAGTACCTCGCCCAGGCCGTCATCTGTCAACGTCCTACAGTGCTTTCCTGCAATCTGTTGCAGGAGACCAGAGATCGCAACCTGGGTGTGTGACCGTGAGCGGTTAGCCCTCATTGGCCACGCCTCGATCACTGGAAATAACAAAATCTTCTGGCTTCCAGCGATCGCGATGGCTGACGTCACGCGGTCGCCGTCTCGGTTGCGTCCATTATGGGCACCCGCGACAGACAACATGTACTTGCTATGGCACTGCTCAACGTCACAGTAATGTAGCAAGTACTATAAACTTGGCCTAAGAAGTGAACGGGACCATCCAATAAGAAGGTGGAGAGGCAAACGAAGATAGCCCAGGCCAAAAAATGGTTCACAGTAGCTCCACAATATAGAATGGGAAAGGGGTTTGTTACAGATACAAAGAGCTTGAAGCACGTAAAGAACTTTCTACACTAACGGAAAGCAGCAGTGAGCTTGAAAAGCACGAGGTGAAAATAATGACTTTTTATTTAGCTATGTGGTGTTCATTGCCTACATTGCTGACTGAAACATAAATAGGCAGACTCTCTTAGGACTAAAGTGAGCTAATAACAGTGAAATGTTTAATTTGTTAAATGTGGATAACTGTCCTGTCTTTTTATCTTCTTAATTTTTCTTTCGGTGATTCTCAACCAGTGGGGCACGCCTCCCCAGGTGGGCCTATCAGGATTTCAGGGGGGCGTGTGCCGTTTGAAAAAACATATTCAATATTATAATATAATTTTTTGTTTGGAAAACCGAAAAAGAAAAAAAAGTTATACCTATTGCTTTCTTACTATAGAAAGTACACCGTTTATTGAATCATCCTATGACATGCAGTAGTGCACCTATTAGCTTTCCGTATCTCTGAGTTACGCTGTAGAGTTCAGCGTGTGTGGATGGTGCCGCTGTGCAACTAAACAGCCACGTGGTATACCGCTTGTAGCGCACTTTCCCCCACCCCCTGGGAGATGTGTGGCTATGGTGTGTGTGTGTATGGTGTGATACCTATGGTTCACAGGAGGCCTGAGCATCCGCTGCTGGGAACCTGGGGTGTACCTGAGTCGATAATCGGTAGCGCCTCCACCTTTATGGGATTCTACTATGTGGAATCACACTTGAGTAAGTCTAACAGTTTTACTTCACAGAATAACATATATATATAATACACAACCACCTGGTCACGCATGACCGTACCCTCGCTGTAATCACCAACACCTTGACCCCATCTGGTGATATCTCAAAGTACTGAGGGTCCCTTGGTCACCCAACCCTCACACTGTGCTACAGGGGCAGTCTCCCTATCTCATGAAGCACTTGGGTATTAACCCGTGAAGTACCGAGTCTCCTAAACCACAGAAAAAGGAGAATCTGCAATCATCCCATAGAGCTTGGAGCTGACACCACTGATAAACAAGCTATGCAGTCATTAAGTGAGGAAAGGCAGTGATAGTATAGGCAGTGGGCTGGTCAATCCATAGAGATACAGCGAAGCCTCTTCAAAGAAAAAACCCCAAGGTAAATCACAAAGCGGTGCCGATTAGCCTCATAGCTGCCATGAAAAATATGTCTGCTTATATATATATAGGGTACTCACGACACCCGTTCTGCATGCTGCTTTTAGAACGCTCCGGTGGCCATCTCTGCTCCTCGTGGTGTCGGCGTGCTCCTATCCGGAAATGACGATGTAGGGAAGGAATTGGTAACCGTGGTCACAGCACTCCACACAACCAACGCTTGAAAAAAGGTAAAAAACTTTATTTAAACTCCACAGTGAGCATACATAGCACCAATCGGACGCATTTCGTCTGTAGAAAGACTTTTTCAAAGAGTGAAGATCCCCACACCGTACCGGATCTTATATGGGAAATGACGCATACCACAGGCACCTCCCTAATTGGCAAGGGCCTCCCATTTAATTAAACAAGTCTAAACTGAACGTCATCCCATTAAAGGAACCAGGTACCTATACCCCACATATATTGAACACAGTAGACATGCGTAAATCACTAATACCAATTAAAACCTGGGATTAAAAACAAAGACATAGTAATGCTCACATTGTATATAATCAATAGAAACAGTGGAACAACGCAGATACATAATCTAACTCTTACAAAAACGAAGATGTGGACCCTCCGTCCCCTGATAGACCTATAATCAATAGCACATATCTATATTTACATAACATTATTGCACATATATACAAAGTATACTTTATCCATAATACCGTACAATTGAAAGTGCGATGTAACAGACATAGTGTATACACAAAGAAAGTCAAGCCAGGCTTTTGTTGCAGAAACTGATATAGGTACCGCAATAATACATGGTTGTACCTGTAATGGCATAATACACCCCCACACTCCCCAACCACTCAGGCAACCAGGAAGTGTTTGAGTTCCCACTCCTGGTTGATGCCAAGTGGGTGAAGAGTGCGCAAGGTGTATATCCAGTACATTTCACGCCGGTTAAGCATGCCCTCCCTGTCTCCTCCCCATATATGTTGGGAAACATGTTCAAGGCCCATAAATGAGAAATTTTCAATACCACCCCTACTACACCTTGAGAAGTGTCGGGGTACTGGGTGTGTGACATCATTCCTTTTTATTAAGCGGACATGTTCCGCAATACATGTTTTTAAAGTTCTTTTTGTGCGGCCCACATACCGCATAGAGCACCCGCACTGCAACAAATAAATGGTAAAGGTAGTATTGCAATTCAAAAATGTTTTTATAACATGGCTCTTTTTGTTATCATCATATTTTATGATCTTAGTTTTGCATACATACCTACACATTGCGCAATTTCCACATGAGTAAAAACCTTTGGGTATCCCCCTTATGTTTGTATACTCTGATGTTGTTTGAAATAGACTGGGTGATAGGTGTGACGCTAATGTCTGAGCTTTCCGATATGTGAATTTAGGGCCATTTTTTACAAATTGTGATAAATCCTTATCTAAGGCCAGTGTAGCCCAATGTTTCATAATTATGTTACGTATATTCTGCGCTTGGCGACTATATGTGGTAATAAACAATGGACATTTCTCGCCATATACTGAAGGTAAGTTATTTGTTTGTCTCTTTTTCTTTACAGAGAGTACTGATCTGTCCATAGACTCAGCTGACTCAAACGCTTCTTGGATATCTTTCTGAGTATATCCTCTTACCAGGAATCTATTAGTTAGTTCTTTTGACTGTGCAATAAAGCTCTCATCATTTGTGCACAATCTGCGTAATCTTACAAATTGAGCTTTGGGAATACTTTTAACCAATGACCATGGGTGGCAGCTCTTGGCCGAGAGTAGTGTGTTCCTAGAATTTGGTTTACGGAATATTTCTGATTGAATTGTCATGTCATGATCGATGTAGAGGAGGAGATCTAAGAAACTAATACAATTAATATTATGTTCATAAGTAAATCTAATGTTTAAATCATTATTATTAAGTGTATTAACAAAGGAATTTAATGACGATTCATCGCCGTCCCATACCATTATGAGATCGTAGATGTACCGTTTAAAGAATATAATATTAGAACGGTAAGTGTTATTGCTGTGATAAATAAACTGTGTCTCCCAAAAGCCCATAAATAAATTCGCGTATGATGGTGCAAAACTCGTGCCCATTGCAGTGCCTAATAATTGTAAATAAAATCGTGAATCAAATAGAAAATAATTGTGAGTGAGTAAAAAAGTGATAGATTCTAAAAGAAAAGTGCAAAGTGAAATAGATAACTGTGAAGTGTTAAGGAAGTGATTAACCGCTGATAACCCATGTTGGTGCTGTATAATTGAATATAAAGAAACCACGTCTAATGTGACCCATCTATAGTGTGATTTCCAGACCACGTCCCCTAGATCGATCATGACATCTGCTGAATCCTTTATGAATGATGGTAGTTTGAATACAAATAGTTTGAGGTAGCTGTCCACATACCGCGATAACCCATCTCCCAAAGATCCAATACTAGCCACTATAGGGCGGCCCGGAGGGTCGACCAATGACTTATGGATCTTTGGAAGATGGTGGAATACCGGAATCACGGGATGTGGACAGCTCAAATAATCTACTTCCTTTTTGTCAATGACACATAGAATTTTACCAAAAGCAATCAGTTCATCAAGTAAGGAAGAAAAATTGGCCGTAGGATCCCCTTTAAGGGGTTTGTAGTGAGTAACATCATTCAACTGCCTAAGAGCCTCCTGCCTATATTGTACAGTAGACAGAACCACCAATGCTCCGCCCTTGTCTGCATTACAAAACATGATGTCTTTTCTAGACTTAAGTTTTTCTAATTGCTCTAATTGCTGACATTCAACATAGTTAGATTTTTTGCCTGAATGGAGGATTGTGAGAAACCTTGGGCTAATAGCCTCAAGTCCCTTTCCACTAGACCCTCGAAAGTGGTAATGAAGGGTCCCCGATTATAATTGGGGCAGAATACTGATTTCCTTTTTAGGCCTCAGTTATGATTGCCAAAAAAGGCCTGTGAAAAATTATTCACATTTTCCCCCTGTTGTTCCAACAATCCTTCCATATCAGACAACGCACGTTTCCTGAAAATTAGGGTTAGACATATTCCCCATTTCATTAGACTCATCGTCATCTATACACACAGGTAACTGACTTCCAAGTCCTGGGGAGTCAGTGACCTCAAATGAACTCCTGGTAGAAAATAATTTTTTTAAAGTTAATTTCCGTGTAAATCTTTGAAGATCAATGACAGTTTGAAACAACTGGAAGTCCTGGACCGGAGCAAAACCCAGACCCTTATTCAACAGTGATAATTGTTCAAAGGTAAGATCCACACCTGAAAGGTTAATCACGTTATTACTACCATTAACCTGGTCTACATGTACTTCTTCCTTTTTGTCCTTCCACTCGCTTCTCCGTTTCCTCCTTGAGCGTCTGGTTCCTTTTGCTGCCTTGTTCCTGCCGGTAAAAAAGAAGAAGAAGAGGAGGAAGAAGGCTGGTTTGAAGATTTTGATCTACCAACAGCGGTAGTGATAGAAGATCTACTGTCGCTTCTGGTTTTCCCATGATTATCTCTTATACCATCTGTAGAGCCTTCAAAGGAGACAGAATGTGATCTTGCCTCATAATCAGATGCATCTGAGTCCATACTAGAGGCCTCCATGGGTCTGCTCTTTAAAATAGACTTATTCGGTGTACTCTTCGCCCACCCCTTTGAAAATGATCTAGAGCCCCTTGGTGCATTGGCCCCTTGATTGTCCTTAAATTGGGGTTTCTGCCAACAGTACACCTGTCCTTTGATGTAATCCATACGGTCTCTTTCAAACTTCTCGTGTTTTTTATCGCTTATTGCATCCTCAATACTCTCTATGTTTGATAACAGTGTTTTGTCATTTTTAACAAATTGTTCCATCTTTGCAAATGGTTTCAAATTGGTCCTAAGTATGTTAATATCAGACATTAGCACTTCTTTCTCTTTGGTCTTTTGCTGAATTATCAGCTCCATTAATGTTAAGGAACATTGGTCAAGGGCCTTTGTCCACTCCTGTTCGAATAGCCTGTTGGTAAAGCCAAATGTGGGTGTCTTTTTAATTCTCAAGCCTCTTGGTATCCTGTTACATCTAATATAGTTGTTCAAAGACGTAATGTCCCACCATAACCTAATGTTCATCACTAGCAATTTTTCCAGTTTCACAAAGTAATGGGTGAGATCAGAAGGTTCGTCACAGATTACTTCTGTATTCTCATCAAATAAATGAGCTGCCTTTTTAGACCTTTTTGTATTGTCCCCACACGCATCCACATATGTTTCTCCATCAGTGCAATCGGTTTCAGTGTCCACATCCTCCATCCCAAAAAATACAAAAAGCCTTTATTATTATAGGACAAAAAATTAGTAAAGACTAATAAACTCAAAAATTTCTATTATCTGTTGTTCCAAAGGTATAATATAAAAATGCTATAAACTTGCATATATAAAACAATATATTTAAACTAAGCATTGGTTGTGACAAATATAGGAGGTGCAGATCCACATCAACATGTAGAATTCCAAAATATAATAGTCCTTTAATTGATTTTGTTAACAGCCTCCAAAGATAAACTTCAATCTTAGAAGAAAAATCCGTGGTGAGCACTCAGGTGCAAATTAGTAACAGAAGCACTTGGGTATTAACCCGTGAAGTACCGAGTCTCCTAAACCACAGAAAATGTAGAATCTGCAATCATCCCATAGAGCTTGGAGCTGACACCACTGATAAACAAGCTATGCAGTCATTAAGTGAGGAAAGGCAGTGATAGTATAGGCAGTGGGCTGGTCAATCCATAGAGATACAGCGGAGCCTCTTCAAAGAAAAAACCCCAAGGTAAATCACAAAGCGGTGCCGATTAGCCTCATAGCTGCCATGAAAAATATGTCTGCATATATATATATAGGGTAGTCACGACACCCGTTCTGCATGCTGCTTTTAGAACGCTCCGGTGGCCATCTCTGCTCCTCGTTGTGTCAGCGTGCTCCTATCCGGAAATGACGTATGTAGGGAAGGAATTGGTAACCGTGGTCACAGCACTCCACACAACCAACGCTTGAAAAAAGGTAAAAAACTTTATTTAAACTCCACAGTGAGCATACATAGCACCACTCTGACGCGTTTCGTCTGTAGAAAGACTTTTTCAAAGAGTGAAGATCCCCACACCGTACCGGATCTTATATGGGAAATGACGCATACCACAGGCACCTCCCTTATTGGCAAGGGCCTCCCATTTAAATAAACAAGTCTAAACTGAACGTCATCCCATTAAAGGAACCAGGTACCTATACCCCACATATATTGAACACAGTAGACATACGTAAATCACTAATACCAATTAAAACCTGGGATTAAAAACAAAGACATAGTAATGCTCACATTGTAAATAATCAATAGTAATGCAGACAAGGGTGGAGCATTGGTGGTTCTGTCTACTGTACAATATAGGCACGAGGCTCTTAGGCAGTTGAATGATGTTACTCACTACAAACCCCTTAAAGGGGATCCTACGGCCAATTTTTCTTCAGTACTTGATGAACTGATTGCTTTTAGTAAAATTCTATGTGTCATTGACAAAAAGGAAGTAGATTATTTGAGCTGTCCACATCCCGTGATTCCGGTATTCCACCATCTTCCAAAGATCCATAAGTCATTGGTCGACCCTCCGGGCCGCCCTATAGTGGCTAGTATTGGATTTTTGGGAGATGGGTTATCGCGGTATGTGGACAGCTACCTCAAACCATTGGTATTCAAACTACCATCATTCATAAAGGATTCAGCAGATGTCATGATCGATCTAGGGGACGTGGTCTGGAAATCACACTATAGATGGGTCACATTAGACGTGGTTTATTTATATTCAATTATACAGCACCAACATGGGTTATCAGCGGTTAATCACTTCCTTAACACTTCACAGTTATCTATTTCACTTTGCACTTTCTTTTAGAATCTATCACTTTTTTACTCACTCACAATTATTTTCTATTTGATTCACGATTTTATTTACAATTATTAGGCACTGCAATGGGCACGAGTTTTGCACCATCATACGCGAATTTATTTATGGGATTTTGGGAGACACAGTTTATTTATCACAGCAATAACACTTACCGTTCTAATATTATATTCTTTAAACGGTACATCTACGATCTCATAATGGTATGGGACGGCGATGAATCGTCATTAAATTCCTTTGTTAATACACTTAATAATAATGATTTAAACATTAGATTTACTTATGAACATAAAATTAATTGTATTGCTACACTGGCCTTAGATAAGGATTTATCACAATTTGTAAAAAATGGCCCTAAATTCACATATCGGAAAGCTCAGACATTAGCGTCACACCTATCACCCAGTCTATTTCAAACAACATCAGAGTATACAAACATAAGGGGGATACCCAAAGGTTTTTACTCATGTGGAAATTGCGCAATGTGTAGGTATGTATGCAAAACTAAGATCATAAAATATGATGATAACAAAAAGAGCCATGTTATAAAAACATTTTTGAATAGCAATACTACCTTTACCATTTATTTGTTGCAGTGCGGGTGCTCTATGCAGTATGTGGGCCGCACAAAAAGAACTTTAAAAACACGTATTGCGGAACATGTCCGCTTAATAAAAAGGAATGATGTCACACACCCAGTACCCCGACACTTCTCAAGGTGTAGTAGGGGTGGTATTGAAAATTTCTCATTTATGGCCCTTGAACATGTTTCCCAACATATACGGGGAGGAGACAGGGAGGGCATGCTTAACCGGCGTGAAATGTACTGGATATACACCTTGCGCACTCTTCACCCACTTGGCATCAACCAGGAGTGGGAACTAAAACACTTCCTGGTTGCCTGAGTGGTTTGGGAGTGTGGGGGTGTATTATGCCATTACAGGTACAACCATGTATTATTGCGGTACCTATATCAGTTTCTGCACCAAAAGCCTGGCTTGACTTTCTTTGTGTATACACTATGTCGGTTACATCGCACTTTCAATTGTACGGTATTATGGATAAAGTATACTTTGTATATATGTGCAATAATGTTATGTAAATATAGATATGTGCTATTGATTATAGGTCTATCAGGGGACGGAGGGTCCACATCTTCGTTTTTGTAAGACTTAGATTATGTATCTGCGTTGTTCCACTGTTTCTATTGATTATATACAATGTGAGCATTACTATGTCTTTGTTTTTAATCCCAGGTTTTAATTGGTATTAGTGATTTACGTATGTCTACTGTGTTCAATATATGTGGGGTATAGGTACCTGGTTCCTTTAATGGGATGACGTTCAGTTTAGACTTGTTTAATTAAATGGGAGGCCCTTGCCAATTAGGAAGGTGCCTGTGGTATGCGTCATTTCCCATATAAGATCCGGTACGGTGTGGGGATCTTCACTCTTTGAAAAAGTCTTTCTACAGACGAAACGCGTCAGAGTGGTGCTATGTATGCTCACTGTGGAGTTTAAATAAAGTTTTTTTACCTTTTTTCAAGCGTTGGTTGTGTGGAGTGCTGTGACCACGGTTACCAATTCCTTCCCTATCTCATGAGCCTGTCCCTGCAGCAACCACAAGCTGAGGGGACTCTGGGCCTAGCTAGGGCCTATGGGGGCCTCTAGCCTAGTGCAGGGGTCACTGACACCCTGCACATGCACTCTCCCTAGTGCGCAAAAAGTATCTATTCTCCTCTGCAGGGAAAGCTGCAGCCCTTGGCTGTTGTGCGGCATGTGGTGCCTTGCCCCATAGCCTTCTGGGGGCTGTAGTCCCTCCAGAGCCCTATCTACTCAGGGCTGCTTTGCGCGTTTAGTCCTACGCATCCTCGGCATCCCGCGCATGTGCAATCGCTCCCATGATTGTGGTGCCCTGTAAGCGAACCTCCGGTAGCCTCCGGCGACGCAGTCACCTGCGCAAACTTCCCGACACTGCCGGGACCTGCCCCCTGCCTCCGCTGCCTCGCACACCCGCTCCAGCAGGTAAGAGGCTACAGGGACCAGGCTTAAACGCTATTTGCATTTTTTTTTCTGTTTCAAGGTGAGTTCATGTTTGTTTCTAAATAAACATTAGTATTTTAGTACAGAAATACATCATACAATTCAGTGTATTACTGTATTTGCAATGCACACAAAAAGAAATCTGGAATTAAATGTAAGCATGCAAACATTTTTCAACATATTGAAGTGGCGTTGTGTTTTCTTCTTTTCAATTTTACTAGTTAGTTATCACAGATTATGATTATTCTCATAACTAAATACCAACAAAGTGAGTCAAACTTATGTTATATAAATTTGTAGATCGATATAAAGATTTTTTTGTAAATTTACAAATACTTTGATATTTCAAATAAAAAATTTGGGGGGGGGCAGGTTTGAAAGGGGGCGTGAAATTGTTATGTTTTTTCAAAAGGAGGCAGGGGTTATAAAAGGTTGAAAAACACTGCTGTAGACTTGGTACTCAACTCGTCCTCAAGCCCGCCAAACAAGTCCAGTTTTCAGGATATCCCAGCTTCATCACAGGTGGCTGTGCTGAAGCAAGGATACCCTGACAACCTGACCTGTTGAGAGGGCTTGAGGACTGGAATTGAGCACTCCTGCACTGGACTGTTATTCCTTTAATGTTATCACTTCCCTTTTGGTGTACCACCTTCTCACCATAGATGTGGTCTAGCATCTAACCAACTTCTGGTCCCTGTGCATTATGCACAAAACAATTCAATAATAAGCTTAACAGTTTGCCTAGAACATGTTTACAATTAATGCTTTATTCAATAGATTGCCAATGTCTGTCACCACATTCAGACCCCTACGCATCTTGTTTTAATTTTTCAAGATGTATTTAAACTCTGGTAAAGTTCACAAGTAAGAACCTTCTCCCCCCTCCCCCCCTCCCCAAACATGTGCATTTTAAAAGTATGCATCCGATGTATTATTTCCCCAAGCACAAAACAGTGACGTTGCCTCTGCGTCAGCACTGCTGTGTTGTATGCATGCCAGGGAAAGATTAGTTATTCCATCCATTGAGAAGGCTATGCTCTTGGCAAGCCAAACCTCATTACTTGAAACATGATATCACAATCTTGAATTGTGCCTGTTGACTGATGACACATAGTAAGTTCAGCAGTTGTAATGTGGGAAGAAAGGATGGAATGTGAGAACCACCACAAAATGATATTCTAAAGAGGATCACTGACCCATTCTAAATGGGTAATAGACTAACAAAACAGAAGAACATTTTGTTATATACGGGACAAAATTTGCTATTATATGTAACCCTTCTATGGTACCCCACCCGACATGAGATTGGGGGGTACACTCCTTCTGGTCACTCTGAGTGGTCTGGGTGCTGTGACCTGCTGGTAAACAGGAGGGCTGAGGGCTCCGCGGTGTTGTGGGGAGAACCAGGACAGGGACAGGAGGTGGTGTGGGACAGGGTACCTTGCTCTCTCTGGGTGGTGCAGTGCCTCCAGCCAGTAGGGATCCCCTGGGGTCTCCAGAGGATAGACCCCCACTGACACTCCATTCTCCTCACACCAGGAACAGTGATACACACACAGCAGCTTCTTTCTGTGGTTCTTTATTCAGAGCAGCATACACAGCATACAGCAGAACATCATAGGCCTGATCTGGCTCTCTGCTTTTCTGCTCATGGCAGCTTAACTTCCCCTCCCTCCTCACCCAGGTGGGGCAGGAGGGAGAGAACTCTTCTTGGCTTGCTATCTCTCTGAAGACTCCTGATCACCAACTGAATTTGGGAATATGTCTCAATTTGAATATCCTCAGGGAGTGTTTCTAGCTTTGAATCATTACAACTCAAAGCTGGATACCGATTGGCTCACACACACATCAGGGGGTGTTCCAACCCATATCCACCCTTTGGATTAACACATTCAAATGTTGCTTAGGTCTGCCCCTGAATATTGCTACATACTCAGAGCTGAAATGCAAAACAGACCAACTGGAGGAATTAACCTTTCCACTGCCTGGTCTAACAGGACTGACAGAGGAAAGGCCCAGAATTAGCTATAGCTGCCGAAGGCCAGGCTATATATATAATACTAAACTGTGTCAGTAAGCAATGCAGCACATAACCAAAGATAACAGAATATTGAGATTTAATAATTAACAGCTATGCAGTATAATTATGGACAGATATTCATACAGATAGAAAGAGATTTTAAAACGTAATTAAGAAAGTAACATGGGAATTAATAAAAAAATTATCAAAGCTAATTAAATATCTCCAAACAAGCCCTGTTATACTACAAAATACTTACAGTGTGTCCTCTTCACCAGTCAAAGGATCCTGGCCCATATTTACTAAGCAGTCTTATGCAATAAGACACCTTCGGGAGCTAGAAAATAAAATTAATTGAATGGGCTGAAAGGTGACTTCTAGTTTAGGAAGTTATCTTATTGCAGAAGACTGCTTAATAAACATGGACCAATGGTACAAATGTGTACAATGTGCTATAATGCTGTGTGTATCTTAAACTCTGGGGCTGATGTGCCATGGTTTCTAGACTGCAAAACTAAAGTAAAATTAGGGAAAACAAATTGCATCGGATTTGTAAGAGAACATTTTGTTCCATTTATAAGTCTTTTAACAATACTTATATAGCATAGCCTCCAGCCGCTATTTCTTCTTTTGGGGCCCTAACAGTATAAGTCCTGCTAGGGACAGGCAGTGGAAGGGTAAATTCCTCATGAAGGCTTGCTATTGCAGCCTGGATATACTTACTGTATTCAGGGGTGGGCCTAGCAACAACCGGAGTGTGTCAGCCTGGGGGAGGATACTGGCTGGGTCACATGCCATTAATGTGATGCTTCTTAGTATCAGACCTGCTATGGGACAGGGTTACAAGCCCACCCCCCAGGGTATATACTGGGACTCTCCCAGTATTCCCAATAAAGAATCATGGAACTATCTAATAGTGTGGCTTATTGTCTGGGCCATACAAGCAGGTCAGCAGGGACCATCCTGTTCATCTCAGGATCCTCGCCGACTGGAGGCGCTGCCAACTGAGAATGAAGCACCCTGAAAGCCTGTCCTGATTCTCCCCACACCACCGCGGAGCATTCAGAGCCTCCTGTACTACCAACAGGTATGCACCGCACCAGAATACACAGGTAGCGACCCAAATCTCACATAGGGGGGGGGGGGAACAGGTGCTACACTTACTACATATTTTTAAGCAGTGCAAGAAAGGACAGCTGAGAGTATATGAGGGTTATCATTAAACTGCAATAATGCAGATTGGACTATGAAAAGGAAGAATCCAGTGCTCCAGGGATTTGCAAAAGTATTACATTTATTGTGCCATACACAACGACCGTTTCGACCTCGGAAGCCAAAATATAAGACTTTAATAGGAACTATATGTGTTGATTGCTATTTGTTCAGCTGCTGTTTGGGGACTATCACTTTATTATTGATGGTGGTGGTGTGTGTGTATATATATATATATATATATATATATATATATATATATATATATCCTGTTTTTTGTCTTTGGCATCATGCCTTCTCACTTGAAAAAGACCTACTAAGGTCGAAACGGTTGTTGTGTATGGCGCAATAAATTTAATACTTTTGCAAATCCATGGAGCGCTGGATCCTTCCTTTTCATAGTTCAAGCTTGGATGTTTGTGACAGGTATCCCTTTGAACCAGCAGCACCGGTAATACTGTTTTGTTTATATGACTTATGGTGTGCAGCATATCACTGTTTTTTGATAATGCAGATTGGGGCACTATAACACAGAAAGTCCCAATGAAGCCAATAGGAGGGTCCATATCCTGATCGGCACTATCATAATTTAATGAATAGCCCCAAATGACTAAAAAAAAACAGACTCATCAAAACACTGTAGAACTATGCTCTTGTTTTAAAAATAAATTGTACCCCATCTATATATGCAGCATTTGAGTAGGTTAGTTTGCTGCTACTTGTTAAAGATGTTTGCATATACATTACAGTAGAGGCTTTCATGCTCAGTGCTATTCTTTAATTGTATTTTGTGCAGTAATATTTTTCCCCATGTATTAATTACTGAAAGCATATATACAGCTTCAATAAATAATGCATTTTAGCACACGTTATGCATGGTGCAATCAACTGTGTAGGATTAAACATAATAAACTGCACAATGAATGTTAAAAAATTATTTTTTCCCTATAGATCACTGAAAATCTGACACTAACAAGCAATAAACTGCATATGGAATATGCACATACTCTTGAATCTCTAATCCAAAAATTTTAAATTGAATTTTTTCTGGTTAGTGAGCTGGAGCCACATTCAATAATCAGAATGTCAGAAGACAAAATGTATCTCCAAAAAATGGCGAACACAGCTCCACTGTATTTAATATTGAAATGATCATGGAACATAAGCAATAAAGAGGGGAGTGAGGGATTGTTCTCATATATGCAAATCTTTATGTAAATGAGCATTCATTTCTACGCAAAGTAGCGGCCTCTTCCCTCCAAAAAAGGCCATCACTCCTTTTTATTCAAATACAGTAATCTGAGTTCAGATTGTTCTGGGGAAGAGCAGCAAATATTTTTTTGCGATGCACAAGCTGCTCTATCAGAAGATGCTGAATAGGACCCTTTGAGGATAGGGTTCCTTTTTATTATTTTTCCTTACTACTACATTATGTACATACAGCTCAACCCCCTTATAACGCTGTGCTTGGGGTCCAAAGACTCACATCGTGCTATAAGCGGATCGCGTTAATTATAATGTACGCATTGTACAATAAAATATTTAAGATACCAATAATGGTGTTGTAAAGTATTCATAAATACGAAAATTGGGAGCCACGCTTGCATCGCGTTATAAGCGGATTCGCGTTGTAACGGATCGCGTTATAACGGGGTTGAGCTGTATATTCTTTTTGCATCAAATTTCCCATTGCCACTACAGTATATCAAGGAAAATAAGTATAGCCATGCATAATAATGGTATATTACTTTCTCTCTGTTGGCAGTAAGTCCTGGTAAGTACAGGTATGCCAGCAGTAGTTATGGAGGTTTTCCCTCACACCATGGTGAGGTGCCCTATGTATGGAGGGGAGTGGCTGTATGCTCTGAGTCCCTGGATAGTGGCATCAGGGATGCGCCTGCCTCCTGAAGTATATAAGGCACAACACAGTTAGTGACAGTGTTTTTTCCAGCAGCTGTGGGAAGTTGTTGGGAAGTTGTATTTTCCTGCATAAGGGATTGTAGGAACACTTTGTGACCCTAGTGAAGTAACTAGCGGTACAGGTTGACCAATCCGCCTGTCTAGCCACTCTGTGTCCAGGGACCTGGCACAGAGAGGATCTCCCTAGGAGAAGAGGGAATCCCACTTCAATTTGGGAGGGCGTACCTGGCAAAGGGACAGCACGGAGAGATGTGCGGCTAGAGCCGGCAGCTGCATGGGGCAGTCTGCTACATCCCAATCTGCAATAAAGATGACCTTGTTAACGATACCCCCACTGTGTGAGTGTGAAATTACTCAGCAGTGGATGGCACCACCAAGAAGGAGTTCCTCACCAGGACCATCTCCTTGCGGAAGCACAGATCCGGATGAGGTGGAGGCGCTGCACATGATGTAAGTTGAACTCGCACCCACTACCTCAGCTACCTGTCCTGCTGGACATCCTCTAATAACATCAAGCGGGAGACTCAGGAGTCCTGTCGCCTGCAGGTGCACCACCGAACACAAACATGTAATGGGGGTTGGTTGCTAGAGTACCCGGGCCAATGTGAGATTGGGGGGGGGGGGGGGGGGAAACCCGTTACATAAGGATACGTGCATTTATACATTTCTGGTCTGTAAATGTAGTAATGAGACTTTTAAAATAAGTCACGTATTAATTGTGGAGTCATTTCTTCAGCGTTTGTTTAACCCCTTTGTTGGCAGTGTGGCCAAGGCTATTATGCTTGTGCTGAGAAATACTCACTGCATTTACATTTCTCTTCTACACTATATCACTCCTCATAGGGTATAAATGTTATGCTATAATGCTACTCTACATATGTAGCTGATCTGTATGTACTATGTGCTCTAAATGCCTCTTCAGAACATTTTATACGTCAGACATTCCTTCCCTTTGCATGTTGCCCAAGAGTCTAAATATCATATCCACATGTGCGTCAGATGTGTTCAATACTAAAATATGCATAACAAACAATTTGTTAATTGGAGGGTAGCATGCTAAAGTCCTGTTTTATATATATATATATATATATATATATATATATATATATATATATAATTTATTTTTATTTTTTTAAGAACGAGTAAAATATATTTTTACATTTTTAAAGTGCAAATTATAATGACCCAGGTGTAAATTTGATACACTAAAGGTAGAACAAATACAAACTTGTTAAAAAAAAAAGCATTGAAAACTGCAGGCTAGATGCAGAGATGTCTGAGTCTCCTCTTTGATCACTGTCCTCGCTTCCCTCCGTGACGTCACCTCCTTTTACCGGAGTGGCATAGAAAAGAAAGAAATGGAGATCCAACAGTCTCAAATGTTGCTTATAGTCACAATTTGGACACTCGTTTGGCACAGAAGCTATCAGCTCGCCCTACGCGTCTTGCAGGTTACCTGCTTCCTCATGGGCTAATGCATTCCTAGTGCACAATCCGGCTTTAAATGTTGCGCCGTCCAATGACATCATCCCGCGCCATCGCCATACAAAACTTGAATAAAACGAACAAGATGACAATGCCCAAACTGATCTAGATGAAGGGCATATTAACAAAATTGTCACCACACATGACATATACTTGTATAAAAATAGTAATTAAAATTACAAAGACACTCAATATAATTTAAATAATATAAACATTTATGGTGATTTTCAGGGGGCCAAAAAATCTTAAAACAGCATAAAGAAATAAAAGAATTACTAAAATGTGTACTAAATGGATACAAATTAAAAATCAAAAATAGAAAAGAAAAATTTCTACTTTTCTATTTTTTATTTTTCATTTGCATTCATTTAGTATCCATGACGTCTTGGAGGGAAATGAGGACAGTGACCGAAGGGGGGACATGAACATCTGAGCTTTTTCATTCAATTTGTTGCTATCACTTTATTGATAGTTGCGCTTATATTTTTGTAAATGTGATGTAGTAAGTAAAATAATCACTACTGTGCAAAATGATTATACGTACTCTGACATTTTTTATTAAAGACATAGTTGATGTCTTATAGTTAAGCTGTAGTGCGCAGTTATATGTCTAATGAATAAAGATTTGGGAATACATACTGTAGTGTGTACATGACAAATTTGCAGCATAATAGAAAACCAATATAAAAAACAGAAAATTATTCATAAGATGCTGAATAATTTAGGTGTTTAGTTTTCTAATGTCTGTATGAATTTTAATTTTAGCACATTTCTTTGATAGTCTAAATTGTGCTTAACATATCAATTGTAAATGCCAAATAGTGCAGTGGATGTAGAAAGTGTTTGAATAGTTTAAAAGGAGCAAACCCCCTATGATTTGCCTATTCATCATATTTCTGTTATTTATTTAATAATCTGTGGGGTATTCCCAACTGAGTGATAGTTACAGTTTTAGCTCCCATTAAGAAAACAAAATAGCCACTAAGGTCAATCAAAAGAAAGCCACAGCATCATGTCCAAGAGTAAGGCGCCTATCATAAAAGTAGAAGAACACTGGCGAGTTCTCTCTGTAGACCCGATTTTGGGATGTGGAATGAATCCCAAACCTAAGATTGCATAGAAGAGAGCACAGAACCTCAAAGGGATATTAGCCCCCAGTCAACTGAGTGTAAAACCCATTAAAGATGGCACATTAAGATTTTGTCGGGGACTGAAGAGCAACTATTGTTGTAACAAATGTAAAGTATGCAAACATATGATTACAAACAAACATGTAGTTTCTTTTGCAACAAAATGTAGTTACAATGTCCAAAGTTTTATTAACTGTTTCACTACTCATGTCTATTTAGTTCAATGTAAGTGCGGGTTTCAATACATTGGTAAAACCAAAAGAAATGTGAAAATCCGTATTTTAGAACACATGAGAAATATCAAAAATATTCAAAAAATTGTTGATAAAAATCAACCTCTTACTCACCTTTTAAAACATTTTTTAGATTCTCATCGGTGTGACCCTAGTGAGTTAACTTTCATGGGGATTGAAGTTATCACGTGTTTCACAGATTCCAGGAGGAGCATAAAGGGGAAACAAAAACACAGAGAAAATCTAAGTGTAGAGGTGCTTCAAATCTCAAAATAAGTTATAGGAATTCTTGGCTCTGTTGAAATGCCTACTTACAAACTGTACGAAGTATATGAGCAGTGTGCAGGGGGATATTAATCTCTTCCCAGCAGGGGGAACGTGAGGCAGTATTTTCTTAGGTTGGCACTCCCAAAGTAGGTGGAATACAGCTCAGCAGGATACACAATAGGACAGGATCCCCATGGGAAAGACAAGGAAGAATACCATAGCACAGACCAGCTAAGTAACAATGTTTTATGGTTAAAATATACATTTTGCACTTACAATGATGCAATAAAAATGGGCTGATACACACATAAGTGTGACTGAGGAATCAAGCGCTGAGCAGGCTCACCACCCCTCACGTCGGCATCTATCCATCCAGGTAAGAGCTGTAATCCACTGCTCCCAGGGAACAGAAGCTCCTGCCTCACTCCTCCTCGTGGATGCGGCGTGTGACGTCACTGCCGGATCGGGTCTGGCGGCGTGTGGACAGCTCACGGCATCTCTCCTCTCAGCTCCAATGCACTAGGAACCTCCCACTCAACGCGTTTCACCAGAGGGTTCGGCTTCATCAGGATTTGAGTGGGAGGTTCCTAGTGCATTGGAGCTGAGAGAAGAGAGGCAATGAGCTGTGTGAATACATAACAAATATAACATCACATTCATAAACAATGCTTAAGTCCATATCCACATAGCGACGAGATACCGGCCGGTATCCCTGGGTTCAAAGTCCTTTGGCCAAGGTTCTTAGGCAAAGGATTCTGGGTGGATGCACCGCTCCAGGCTAGCTGGTTGCACCACAATGTCTTTCAGAGTCCACAGAACTGGTGGTCATTTCTTCTTTGTTATAATCCGATTTAGGCATTAAGAGGATAATCTCTATAATGGCCCTTAAAAATGTTTTAGCAATTCCTCGTTGGGTCACTCTCACTTCTTCCTTGCGGACTTTTTCATCTTCGCTTGGGATGGTTTTGATAATAAGTCCCATAGGTCATTCGTTTCTTGTCACCTGTCTATCTTTCAATAGAACAACATCTCCTTCTTGGATATCTGGTTTAACAGTTTGCCATTTATGGCGTTCCTGAAGTGTCACGAGATATTCGCGTCTCCAGCGATCCCAAAATGTGTTGGCCAAGCGCTGCACCTGTCTCCACTGTCGTTTTTACATATCCTTAGAACTGAAATCTTCGACTGGGGGTGTGATGTTCCCTACTTTCTGAGTTAGGAGCATTGCTGGTGTCAGAATACTTGGCGATTCTGGATCTGTTGACACTGGAATCAAAGGCCTAGCATTAATTATCGCTGATATTTCGGCCATAAATGTGGTTAACACTTCATGGGTGAGGTGAGTCAAATCAGTTTTCAGCATCATAGAGTCCAAAATACGCCGAACCACCCCGATCATGCGTTCCCATGCTCCACCCATGTGAGAGGAGTGAGGAGAGTTGAATGTCCACGTACACTCTTGGTCGCGCAGGTATCTCTGGATACTGTTGCCTCTATCATCTTTAGTGTTTATTTGTAATTCCTTACATGCTCCAACATAATTGGTGCCGCAATCGGAGCATATTTGTTTAACTGGTCCTCTGACTGCAAAGAATCTTCTGAGGGCATTTATGAAGCTTGAAGCATCCATAGATTCTATGATCTCGATGTGTATAGCTCGCGTACTCATGCAGGTGAACAGTACCGCCCATCGTTTACTGTTTTCTAGTCCGCCCCTCATTCTTCATGAGATTACCATCCAGGGTCCAAATACATCGAGTCCTACACAGGTAAAGGGGTTTCTGTATTAAGTCTGTCGATTGGTAAGTCTGCCATCCTTTGGTCTTGGCTTTTGCCTCGCAACATTCGGCACCTAACACATTTGTGGAGATTACTGGCCACGCACCTTTTCATGCCAACGACCCAAATGCCTGCTGTCCTGATAGCGCCTTCAGTGAAGTGTCGTCCCTGATGCATGACTTGTTCATGGTAGTAGCGCACCAACAAAGTGGCAATGTTATGCCGCCCAGGGATGATATGTGGATTGCTTTCCTCCCTGCTCAGTTGGGACTTGTTGAGGCGGCCTCCTATTCTCATGAGGCCTTCATCGTCGATGAAGGGATTTAACTTCCAAAGTGGGCTGTTTTTAGGGATGCTCTTCCCTTCACGAATGTAACTGATCTCCTCCACATACGTCTCTTTCTGAACGTGACGGAGAACAGTTTCCTTTGCCCTTGTAACTTTGTCCAATTTTACTTTTGACTATATGTTATCTAGTGTGTTTTTTACTGTTCTATAGATCATACCATGATATTGACTGTTTCCTGAGATATATACCTATGGTGATCTAAGTGTACGATTTATTATGTGCTGCTTACTATATATACTATTATTAAGTACATACAGTTCACTTATTTTAGGAGGCTATAACTGGATATGGTCCTTGAACCGTGCCTCTGGGCTTTACTATTGCATATTTTATGCTAGCCCTTCTCAGGATTCCCTTTTTCTCACGGCTGTCTATTTACTCACTAATTGGGTTATGATCTTATCTGTAGGTGATTTCTTTTCACCGGTTTGTGCTCGTTTTGTGACCATACGTCGTAATATAATTATACTATTATGTCACACTAGTCCTATATCATAGGTCTGCCATTTCGCTATATCTTTTCTGTCTCTGATGAACTCATTTGGAATCAGCACTGATATTAGGCACTACGGTACCATATCAGTTTTTTAGATAATAGTATTGTTATATTTACTATCAAAACTATTTCCTTAGGATTTACTCTTTGTACAAGTTAGCCTCATACCATTAGGCATATTATAGACTAGTGCTGTATCAGGTTCTTCTTCCTTATGGATTTCGGGTTGAAGTTTTAATTGGTGTGTCATCAGGGAGTGGTCTTGGATCATTTTACCACATCCCTCTGTATAAATATTTTTATTTTATATATAATAAAGTTATTTTAATTTTTCCCATCATCTCCACAATATCATTCTGAGTGCATTCATTGGGAATCTTTGTGTTTGTTGTGTTGATTTATCCCTTATCCCTATTTGCACCTCATGATTTTCTACACTGCTACCTACTATGTTATTTACTCTAAGCTGACGCGGGAGCTACCCCTTCTCTTCCCTTCCCTTCGCTTTATATGAAGATCTTCTGCATGAAGGCCACAAAGTGTTTCTTGGTCTCCGGTTTCCTTTGTAGGTTACGGCAGAGCGAAGTGAGCCTAGACATGGCGTGGTCTCTGTTGTTTGGGAGGTGTCTTCTTGGTGAGCGGAATGGTAGCGGGGCCACCCAACTGCCTAATTCGTCCTTGAAGAGCTCCTTATCCATTAACCTCAGGAATTCTCTATCCTCCATCGATGGCGCCTGTTTGTCGTCATCCTTTGTTGTCTGGAACACTGTGCGCCCTAGGTCATCAGTGTATTTGTTTGCCACAAGCGCGTCTCCATACAGCCTTTTGGTCTCGAACTTCTCTTGGACCTGGAAGTGGTTCGGACATGGTTTGAAGCGAGATGCACGACCGTTCTCCAACAGGTTTGTTCGTAGGGCGTCTATGTTGTCGGGTCCGCGTATCCTATCTATGCACACTTCTCCCACTACCACCCACCCTAGATCGAGCTTTTGAGCGCTTGGAGCGTTATGGTCCCCGTTTCGCTGTTCGCGGATCTTGTGTGCTCTCATGATGTCCCTGCCAAGTAGCAGCAAGATCTGGGCGCCTTCGTCTAGTGGTGGGATGCGATCGGCAATAGCTTTGAGATAGGGGTGGTGTCGCGCCAAGTCTGGTGGGGGGATTTCGTTCCTATCTGCCGCCATGTGATTGCACTCTATGAGTGTGGGAAGGGGCATTTTCACTTTGCCGTCCACTGAGTATATGGTGTAGCCGTTCACTCTCCTCCCTGTTGTTTCCATTCGCCCTGCACACGTTTTGAGCGTGTAAGGAGAGGCGCTGTCTTGTATGTTGAACATGTCGAAGAATTCTGACCTGACCAACGACCGGTTGCTCTGGTCATCGATGATAGCATACATCCTTTTAGCTCTTTCAGGTTGTCCCTCTGGGTGCACTGCTACAAGACATATTTTAGATCTACCATCACTTCCTTCTCCACATATCTCTGTGCATTTGGACGCTACCGATGTGGGGGGTGTCTCTCCATCTTCTTCCTCCCCGCCCTGCTTTGTTGTAGGGTTAGGGGCCTTGCTAGATTTGGGCTGCATAGTCTCTGGGTGTAAAGCAACTATGTGCCTGTCACTATTACACTCTGTGAATTTTATAGCTTCTTTGCAGTCCTTGAATAAATGATCTGTGGAAGCACAACATTTGAAACAAGCTCCCCATTCCCTGAGTAAGTTCTTCCGCTCCTCTATGGGCTTCATTCTGAATCCGATACACTTGTTAAGCGGATGTGGCCTTTTGTGTGTAGGACATTCTTTGTTATGGTCCCTTGGATTCTTGTTCCTGGCGGACGACTTGTCGGGACTCGCGTGGGTCATTGGGGACACGTCCATCCTGTGGACCGAAATGGGTGTTCTGGCATCTTTGTATCTCGCTGCTGACCTTTCATTCTTCGGGTGGCTGGCACTGGATGTGGTCTGCGCACCTAAGATGAAGCTGGGGTCGTTTCTCGTCCTTGCTGCTTCGCGAATGAAGCTTAAGAAGTGTCAGGACGAGCTCACCACAAACGAGGCAGGACCGCGGTGCTGAGGTGGGATAGGATATAACACCACCCACAGCCACGAGGGCACGTCTTGAGAGTAGAGTGGTCTGGGAGTCCGAGTCGGGGCAGGAGAGGTACGGATGGTAGAGGGTGCTGTTCGCCAAGTCCGGGGTTAGAGAGAGGGACGTAATCGTTTACCGTTTGCCGGGTTCGGGGTGCCAGAGGTGCGGAGAGTCGTATTGCTGTATGCCAAGTTCGGGATGCCAGAGGTGCGGATAGTCGTAGAGGAAGCCGGTTCTGTACACGAGGAAGACTGCAAAACAAGACAGGACAAGACAGGACTAGGGAGGCAGAGAGTGATGAGAACAACTGGTTCTATGCTCAGCCGACGAGTTAGTGAAACTGTAGGGTATATATGGGAGAGAGGACCCAATGGCAGCGCAGCAAGGTGGGGGTGTGTGGAAGGGCCAGGCTACGGCAGGGATAGGTCCAGCATGAGTCCCAGGGGAGGAGCAATAAAGCCCAGTAGTAAGGTTGTATTTAGTAGCAGCAATAGTTTGAGGTACTGTGCCTTTAAGGGGCTGGTGTGCCTCCGTGTGGCCGCGCCTCCATGTAGCAGCGCTTGCGGGCGCGTGACAGGGCATACCCGCAGGACCAACCCTTGAAGAGGATCATTGGCGCGCGCGCGCGCCCACGTGGATCTGCGATCGGCGTCTTGTAGGAAGGCTGCCTGTGTGCCACGGGAGGACCCGGTGGGGCTGCAGGTGAGTGGGGAGCATGCCGAGAGCGGCGTGACTCCCGGATCCTTACAGTACCCCCCCTTTCAGGGGTGACCTCCGGGCGTCCATGACATGGCTTGGAGGGATTCCTACGATGGAAAGCCTGGACGAGTCGAGGTGCATGGAGATCCCGGTGGGGAATCCATGAATGTTCCTCTGGTCCGAACCCCCTCCAGTGGACCAGGTATTGTACTCCTCCTCTGGAAATCCTAGAATCCAGGATAGACTGGACCTCGTACTCCTGTTGACCTTGGATCAGAAGAGGAAGTGGAGGAGAAGTGGTCTTAGAAAAGCGAGGACTCTGAAATGCTGGTTTAAGCAAAGATACATGAAAGACTGAAGGAATCTTCATCGAGGGTGGAAGGCGCAGGCGATAAGCCACAGGATTAATCCTCCTGACCATGGGAAAGGGACCGAGGAACTTGGGTGCTAGCTTCATGGTAGGAACCTTTAGTCGTATATTCCTGGAAGAGCGGGAACCCTGTCTCCTGGAGCGAACTCCGGGACCTGGCGTCGAAGGCGGTCTGCCTGGAGTTTCTGTCTCCCTGTGGCCACTTTTAAGTTCTCCTGAATCCTCCTCCATAAGTCTTTCAGTCGGGAGATGTGCTTGTCAACCGCTGGTACTCCTGAGGATAAAGGGGAGAAGGGTAAACGGGAAGGATGAAAGCCACAATTTATAAAGAAGGGAGATTCTTGAGTGGAATCATTGCGAAGGGAGTTAAGAGCAAACTCGGCCAAAGAAAGCAGATCCACCCAGTCATCCTGTGTATCGGTTATAAAACATCGAAAGTATTGTTCCAGGTTTTGGTTGGCCCTCTCCGTCTGCCCATTGGTCTGTGGGTGGTATCCAGAGGAGAATTGCAGTGAAATACCCAATTTTCGAGAAAATGCTCGCCAAAATCTTGACACGAATTGGGACCCTCGATCAGAAATGATGGTTGAGGGGACTCCATGAAGACGAAAAATTTCCTGGACGAAAACATCCGCAAGCCTGGAGGAATTCGGAAGACCCCTCAAGGGAACAAGGTGCGTCTGTTTTGAAAAACGATCAATTACCACAAGAATAGTATTCATCCCTTTGGAGGTTGGGAGCTCTACGATGAAATCCATAGAAATATGGTTCCACGGCCGGTCTGGAATGGGTAAAGGAAGGAGAAGACCTGCTGGTCTGACCCGGGGTACTTTGTTGCGAGCACATGTGCCACATGCTTTTACAAACTCCTCCACATCCTTAGCCCTCTCTGGCCACCAGAAGGTACGCTGGACAAGGTCGTTGGTTTTCCGTATCCCTGGATGTCCTGCCGATTTAGAGGAATGGCACCACTCGAGGACTCTCTTGCGATGTTGGGGTGCTGTGTAGAGTCTTCCCTCCGGAACCTTGAACCCCATCAGAACCCGTGATTGCTCGGATCGAATCTTGTCCATGATATCAAAGGAGTTGGAAGACACAATAAGTTTAGAGGGAATTATCGTCTCTAGCTGCTCTTCAGACCTATCCTCTGCAAGGAACTGTCGAGACAGGGCATCCGCCTTCAAGTTTTTGGAGCCAGGAATGAAGGAGATGAGGTAATTGAACCGTGAAAAGAATAGTGCCAAGCGGGCTTGTCGAGCGCTCAAACGACGTGCCCCTTCTAAGTAGAGAAGGTTCTTATGGTCTGTGAGTATGGTTATGGGTGTCTCCGTGCCTTCTAAGAGGTGTCTCCATTCTTCTAATGCCAACTTGATTGCCAAGAGCTCCCGGTTACCGACATCGTAAATCCGTTCTGCGGAAAAGAATTTCTTCGAAAAGAAGGCACATGGGTGTAACCTGGCTAAGGGAGAAGTCCTTTGGGACAGGACAGCACCAGCCCCGATGTCAGAGGCATCCACTTCCAGAGTAAATGGAAGTTTAGGGTCTGGGTGGGTGAGGATAGGGGCAGACACAAAAGCCTTTTTTAGAAGATTAAATGCCCGTCTGGCGGTTTCGGACCATGATGAGGGATCTGCACCTTTCTTGGTTAGAGCAGTGATGGGCGATACCGTAGAAGAAAAATTGCGAATGAAGCGCCGGTAATAGTTTGCAAAACTTAGAAAGCGTTGCACGGCTTTGAGGGTGATCAGACGGGACCAGTCCAAAATGGCCTTAAGTGTCTCTGGATCCATATTGAAGCCGGAATCAGAGATAATGTATCCCAGAAAGGCCACGGACGTCAGATGGAACTGGCATTTCTCCAATTTCGCAAAGAGATGGTTCTCCCGGAGACGTAACAGCACCTGTTGGACGTGTTTGCTGTGTTCTTGGGTGGATTTAGAAAAGATTAGGATGTCGTCTAAGTAGACGATGAGGAATTTGTTAAGAATGTCCCGGAAAATCTCATTGACAAAATCCTGAAAGACTGCTGGTGCGTTGCACAGACCAAACGGCATGACCAGGTATTCATAGTGGCCGTCATGGGTGTAAAAAGCAGTCTTCCACTTGTCCCCCTCACGCATCCTTACTAGATTGTAGGCGCCTCTTAGATCCAGTTTACAGAAAATAGTAGCTCCCTGAAAGCGGTCGAAGAGTTCCGATATCAAGGGCAGCGGGTAGCGGTTCTTGCGCGTGATGTTATTCAAACCTCGGTAATCGATGCATGGACGAAGAGAACCGTCCTTCTTTTTTACGAAAAAGAAGCCTGCTCCGACTGGGGAGGAAGACTTTCGGATGAAACCCCTCTCTAAATTCTCTGCAATGTAAGTGTTCATGGCTTTAGTCTCTGGGTGAGAGAGGGGGTAGGATCGTCCCCTGGGAAGAGCTGCCCCGGGCAGCAGGTCAATCGGGCAGTCGAAAGGTCGGTGCGGAGGTAGAACCTCGGATCGTGCTTTGTCGAACACATCGCGGAATTCCAAATACACAGAAGGCAAGGAGTCGACCTTCTCTGGCAGGGTACACAACCCACCAACCTTCTGGAATATCTTAGTACAGGTCATGGCACATGGAGCCCCCCACTGGATGGGTTCCCGATCTGTCCAGTCGATGCGAGGATTATGGACTTGGAGCCAGGGAAGACCCAAAATCAACTCAACGGAGGGAGTGTGGATAACATCGAGGGTAATGATCTCCGTATGAAGGTCAACGAACTGCAGTAGGAGAGGCACCGTCTGTAGCATGATGAATGCCGGCTGTAGGGGTCGACCGTCAATGGCCTCCAGACCCACTGGCGTCCTCTTACTGATAAGTTGAATATTGTTCCGTCTAGCAAAGTTTTGATCGATGAAATTGCCTGCGGAACCGGAGTCTATGAACGCCCGTGCTTGAGTATGAAACCCCTCTCCAGACAGGGTTACTTGCAACAGTATCCTGGTGGGAAGGACGTCTTTGATGATGGGAGAGAGGGACAGTATTCCCAACGAGACTCTCCGGGATCTCATTGGGAGTTGGCGTTTCCCGGCTTGTGGGGACACTGGAGTACTAAGTGACCGGAATTGCCACAGTACATGCAGAGACCTGCATTGCGCCGGCGCTGTTTCTCGGCAGAAGACAGCTTATTACCTCCCAACTGCATTGGTTCCGGGATGTCCCGGGATGGAGGTGTTGGAGGCACGAACGATGGGGCAAGAGGCCTTGAAACTCGTTGACGGTAGCGAGAATGTTCAGTCCTCCACTCCTGCAGACGCTGGTCCACCCGAGTGCACAGACCGATCAAATCCTCTAGGTCAGTGGGACGTTCCCGCGCCACGAGCTCATCGTTTAGGGGTTCTGACAGGCCTTGCCAAAAGGCCGAAGATAGTGCTTCATTGTTCCATCCCGTCTCAGCAGCAAGTGTGCGGAACTCCACAGCGTACCGGGCAACGGAACGATCTGCCTGGGTTATGTGGTGGAGAGAAGAAGCTGCCGTTAATTGCCGTGCAGGGGTGTCGAAGACTCTTCGGAACTCATGGGCGAAGAGGTCGATGTCCTGTGTGATGGGCCCTTGTTGTTCCCAGATGGGAGAAGCCCAGGCCAGCGCCTCGTCGGTGAGAAGAGCCACGATATAGCCGACCTTAGAAATGGAAGAGACAAAACGAGAGGGCGAGAGTCGGAATTGGATGAAACATTGATTAAGGAAACACCTACATCCTTGGGGATCCCCAGCAAAGCATTTGGGAGCAGGAATACGGGGTTCCAAAGCAAATGGAGGTGCTGGAAAGGCTGCTGCGGAGACTGTGGGAGCCATGGGTGAAGGTCCCCGACTGGAAGCTCGGGCTTGAACGGTAAGGGAATGAAGGCTCTGCTGAAACATAACCATCCGCCTATCATGTTGTTCCAGATAAGTCTCTAGCCGGTGAAGAGATTCGTGTGGGAATTTAAAGTACGCTCCACCTCAGCGGGGTCCATGTTTGTTGGGCTGAGCATAATGTCAGGACGAGCTCACCACAAACGAGGCGGGACCGCGGTGCTGAGGTGGGATAGGATATAACGCCACCCACAGCCACGAGGGCACGTCTTGAGAGTAGAGTGGTCTGGGAGTCGGAGTCGGGGCAGGAGAGGTACGGATGGTAGAGGGTGCTGTTCGCCAAGTCCGGGGTTAGAGAGAGGGATGTAATCGTTTACCGTTTGCCGGGTTCGGGGTGCCAGAGGTGCGGAGAGTCGTTTACCGTTTGCCAAGTTCGGGATGCCAGAGGTGCGGATAGTCGTAGAGGAAGCCGGTTCGGTACACGAGGAAGACTGCAAAACAAGACAGGACAAGACAGGACTAGGGAGGCAGAGAGTGATGAGAACAACTGGTTCTATGCTCAGCCGACGAGTTAGTGAAACTGTAGTGTATATATGGGAGAGAGGACCCAATGGCAGCGCAGCAAGGTGGGGGTGTGTGGAAGGGCCAGGCTACGGCAGGGATAGGTCCAGCATGAGTCCCAGGGGAGGAGCAATAAAGCCCAGTAGTAAGGTTGTATTTAGTAGCAGCAATAGTTTGAGGTACTGCTTCTCCCTTTTGTATTTGGAGCCTTGTGAAATCTATCTTTCTTGGAGGTTGTAGGGTAGCTTCTCCAAGATGGGTCTCACTCCACGAGGTGAGTCTAGGACGTTGAGACCGGTTAAGGAATGGTCTTTTCTTGCAAACTCCAGCTCTTGCAGCAGGTCCCCGAGCTCTCGTAACTTCGAGAAATCTTTAGCTGTGATCCTGGGAAAGCTGTCGACTCTTTTGAAGAGCGAATCTTCGACTGCTTCAGGGCTACCGTAGCACTCTTCTAGCCTTTCCCATATTAGGTCAAGACCTACTGTACTTGGGTGTGGTTCGCGTTTGCCGTCTCGAGTCTCTTCGCGTGTTCCGTGGATTCTTTCCCCAGCCATTTGAATAACAGGCTGAGCTCTCCCCTTGCTGAGAAGCCCAGGCTCTTCATTGCGTCCTTGAACGTGAACTTCCACATTTGGTGGTTCTAAGGGTGGTCAAAGTTGGTAAGTCCCGTTTGCACCATGTCACGCCGGATCATGTACTTGCCCATGTCTGCCAGGCCTGAGGCATCGGCGTATTGGTCGCGTTCTGAGGTAGTTACGGGAGGGTCCTTGCGGTCGCCTCTTCCTTGGCGTGGACGCGTGATATCTGCTGGTCAGTGTGAGGGGCTGTGTTTTCCCGTGTGGGTGTACCTGGATTGCGAGCCTGTTGTAGCTGTGGCTGTCCCAGGTAGCGTGTACCCTTAACGGAACAGCGTCTTCTCCACGTGGACCTAGCTAGTCTTCGGTGTCTGTGGTATCACTCCCGTCATGTTGAGATGGTGCGCTGGTGTTTACACTGAAGAGGCTCCTTACGTAGTCTTTAGTGCGTTGGACTGGATCCTCAGAGGCTATCCGTCTGTACGGTGGCTCCCCGCCATCCTGTCTCGCAGCAGCTTCTAAGACTTCGGCTTCGGCTGTGGCAGCGGCGTCCTCTTCTTTGGTTAGAGCTTCTAGATCCGTGTCCAATTCGGCCTTTCTACGCGCAGCGGTGGCGGCATTGGTGGCGTCAGCGTTATTGGAAGCGGTGGCGGTGGCGGTGGCAGCGGCATTGGCAGCGACAGCAGTGGCGGCATTGGCAGCGGCGGTGTTCTGCTCCTCCTCTTCTATGCGCGCTCTTTCTGCCCTTACGACTGCCTCTCTCCGACCATATTCGGCCCTGGCACGACTGCCTCTGCGGTGGCTCGCGCCTTGGTAGCGCTTGCACTTGCGCTGGACACGTTAGATTGTGCTGATCTTGCTGACCTTGACGAGTGCCTGGATGCGCTGGAGCGCTGTGATGCTGTTTCCAGCAAAAGGTCTTTTTTCCTACTCTCTACCTCCGTGATAGTGGTTCGCATGCGGCTGTCACGTGTTAGGTCAATGTTACTCTGTAGGTCTCTTTCTTGCAGGCTTTCGCTGGTGTTGGCCCTGGTCAGGTAAGTAATGTATGTCTCTGACAGCTCTTGGTAACACAAGTGATCAGTCCTTAATTGCGCTATTGCCTGCTCGAGCTGTTGCGCATAGTTGCCAACGCTAGTAACATTGCGTATTCCCAGTATGGTTATTTCCCAGACCTTCTCTAATTTAGCGCGGTACACTTCAACATCAGTTTCGTACTTTTCGCGCGCCTTTTGTGTCAGTGTGTTTCGCGCGCCTTTTGTGTCAGTGTGACTATCCGTTTAGGCCTTGCGTCTGCCTGCGCCTGTTGCATTTGTGCGGCGTTCTCTGTGTCTGATTGGTCACTCTCCTGCGTGATGTCTGGTGAGGATTTGAGTTCTGCTATGCTGTAGGTGTGTGTAGGCCTTTAGCCAATGCGTGTGGCGTGCGGTCTGTTACCTGTGTCAGCGATTGATGACTGTCTCAGATAGTGCTGGTAGGTGTCCTGCAATGGTAAGCGTAGGGGTAGCTGTACTTACAGGTGTCTGGTGGCTCTGACCCGTGTCCTGGCGGGTGTCCGGTGGCGTGGCCCTGGTGGCGCTGGCCGTGGAACGTGCGCAGGGTTATGTGAGATGGTAATCCCTCACTGTGAAGCTGTGCAGAGGGTGGACTCAAAGACAGAAAAGAGCAATCAAAGTTCTGTGTATGGTGCACTGTTTGACTGCAGTGCTGGAGCCTTGAGTGTGAGCTGCAGGCTGTGTGCAGTGTAAGGCTAAGGCCCTGCTCCCTCCGTCAGCGCTCCCACGCTGACAGACACAGACCGCGATATGCGGTCTGTAGGGAGCGGGAGCCGGAGCTGGAGGTGGGCGGGAGTGGGAGGCTTGAGCGGGAGGGGGGGCATGGCTTAAGCGGAGGGACCCGCTACTCTCCCCCCCCCCTCCCTCCCTCCACGGGCTCGGGCTGGCACTCATACACACACGCAGGCACTCTCTCACACACACACACACACGCACGCAGGCAGGCACTCATACACATACACACACACACACACAGACAGGCACTCACGCTGCTTTCCCTCCACACTCCTCCCCGCTCCTCGAAGCCTCTCCTCCTCCCGAAGCCTCCCCTACTCATTGGCTCACAGCCACACCACGTGACGCGTCAACGCTAGGGATCACAATTCTCTTGTATCTCGTAGCGGCTGACGCGTCACAGCGTGTAGTGAGCTGTGCAGCAAGGGGGGACCGGGAACGGCTCGGGAGGATTCCCCTGCTGGTGGGGAAAGCCCGTGCAGCCGCCTGCGCCGCCGGGCGCAACGGGTCCCAGCCCTAAGCTGCTTGCTTGTACTGCAGCAGAAGTTGTGTAAGCTGCTTGCTGTTTAAAGGCTGCTGCAAGTCTCTGTCTAAAGGCTGTAAGCAGTGGCTACTAAGCTGATTTCAAGGTATATAGAATCAGTTTTTACTGTGCTGGAACCAAAGGGAGGTACGCTGGGTAATGTATGGTCAGACAGCTTGTCTAGTTTCCTTTTACAAGCACCACAAGTTCTATAAGTTTTCTTCACTTTATTGAAAAGCAGCAGATCACAGATATACTTGTAGATGGTGTAGTGAGAGAGAGTTTGTTTGCAATACTAGTGCTTGATAGTAAGGACAAAAAGTAAAAACGATGCTTCTTACCAGTAACTGAGGGCATAGGTAGGGCTTGTTAGCCTGCTGAGGTGAAAAGGAAGCAAAATGGAGGGTGCCTCACAGGAACCGAGCCTGGGCTAAGGAAACTGTGAATACAGACAGGGGGTAGTGGAACAGTCCACTATGCCAGGGGAATAACAGGGGTAGTCATAGCAACCACTGCAAGAGGCTAGGAGATAAAGAAACTAATGTATCCATATCGCCTGCACTGGGAATAATAACTGCAGGGAAAGTACTACAACATAAAGGGCCAGCAGGCAGAGCTGCAAAAGGAGTGTAGCCAGGTCACCTTTTTCCTCCTGCGACCACCCAGGGAGCCTCCGTGGCCAGGAGAGATGCCGGGTGCTGCCGGAGGCCAGCGGCAGACCCGACGGCCATCCCAAGGGTGGGGGCTGTTGCAGGGAGCGGTGCGCTGTCTCCGCGAGCGGGTCGGTTGCCGGGGACGCGTTCGGGCCGTCGCTAAGGCCGCGGTCGCGTCTCTGAGGTCCCGGCGGCCGGCGAAGAGGGCGCCGCCATTACCCCGCCATTCGCGCATGCGCAGTGATCGCTCATGCGCAAGGGAGCCCCGCGAGTTAGGTAGGCATTGCGCGAGTGTAGGAGCAGGCCAGGAGAGTCGCGCGAGAGTAGGGATAGAGAGGGAGATGTTGTGGCGGCCATTAGGGGTTAGTACAGGCATAGGGAAAGCGCGCACGCGGCCCCAATATAAGTACAGCCTCCAGGGGACTACAACTCCCATGAGGCTTAGGGCCAAACACACCAGGTGCCTCATAGGAGCCAATAGGGCTGCAGGACTGCCAGGAGAGAATTGGATACATTTCGCGGGTTAGAGAGCACGCTTGTCAGTCAGAGCAAGGAGCAGACAAGGGAAGGAGGTAGGATGCAGGAGAGAGGGATCCCCTGTACTAGGCCAGCACCCCCTTGGCCCAAGAAAGCTCTGAGTTACCCTATGATAGGAGTGTTGCCAGGGACTGCCCTAGAGTAAGGGACCCTGTCACTCAAGTCAGTCAGTTATTAGTGGGTAATTGCTGAGTGAGGCCCAAGATAGGGACGCTGCCCTCAGTGTAGAGTGCTGCCTTGTCAGAGTCACGACAGTTAGGGCGGTGAGGTCTGACAGGCAGGCACCTTGTTGCGCAGCACGTTGGCTGCAAGCATTTAGTGAGGCTGAAGGGACTTGGGTAGTTAGGGGAGTGGGACAGGTCATAACCCCTGCAGGCCCATAGGAGTTCCCCAAGCCACTACAGGTTGCTGTACTACAGGGACAGGCCCTAGGTTAGGGTTCCTGTCACGTTAGTACCACTTAGATAGATAGGGACACCGCAGCTGCTGCTGTTCCTGTGGAAGCGGTTGGACCCACGTTGGGGTCCACAGAGACGATTCCAGAGTGGGACTGCCCTGGCGGTCCGCACGTGCCGGAGTTCGGTTGGAGGATCAGACGGATTCATCACACGTCTGACCCTTTGTGAAGATTGCTGACCCGAGCACCAGAGTGCTCGGCAGGTATCTAATACATAAGTGCACCACCGGGCCCTTAGCGTAATTAGTGACTGCGCAGTCACCCATTGACTCTCTGTAGGTGTACGGGACATTGGGTGGGGTTCTTTGGACACTGGGTGGGATCACCTAGTGTTGGGGAGCGTCCTGCGAGACGTCGCAGTAAGTGTCTCCTCGTGAGAGGGACACAGGTCATTATGAATGTGATGAGTTGTTATGCATGTTAGTAAAGCCCTTAGTTATTATACCCCACTGTGTATGTGATTATTAGTGATTGTCCTGCGAGGAACCACTCCCCCTCTGGCGGGAGCCATCGCAGGTGGAGGCGCTGCATCGTGTAAGTGATCACCCCTAGTATTGTGTTATGTCCCAGGTTCCCCGTGGCGGAAGCTCAGCCCTCCTGTGAGCCAACAGGTAATGCACCACACCTATGGTAACACCGTATGTTCCTTACACCCACATCAGATCTGCGATGGGGGGGAGGGGAATACCCGTTACAGGGGAAAGGGAACAGAACTCTGATTCTAGTTCCAGGACATCAGTTCTGGATATATACTATGCAGTCCAGATACCCCAAGGCTTAAATGATTATATTGAACCCATTCCATTTCTGAGAGAATACATTTTAAGATGAGATATAGGACTTTAGGTTTCAGCCATGTTTTTAAAAACTGTTGAGTATTGTTGAATGTTTCATATTAGTAGTTCGTTTGTATGTGGAACTTATGGTATTGTCCACTATATAGGGCTTTGGTGCATAGCATCACAGACAGTGTAAGTGATTACTGCCATTCTGCAGCTGATAGTTTACTCATTGAGAGAACGCCTTCGTTTCAGGCTTCTCTATTGGCTACAGAGGAATATATCAGTCCCCGGGCAGCCCTATCACGTGACCTCCTGATGAAGCACTACATGCGAAACGCATAGAGGTCACGTGAGGCTGCTCCGTGGATTCGCAGCTGTGAGAGGTGGTGTCCGTGAGAGTGAGAGTTTTCCTATAGCACGAGTGAGCAGATCGGGTCCGGACCCTTAACTGCACCCAGGTGACTACCGGAGCTCTCCGCCCCACTCTCCATTCTTAGGGCAATTGTAAGTTTAGCTTTATTTTATTTAATTTGCATCCTTATTGTGTTTAGTGTCTTTACCTATTTGGTTATATGTATTTCATCAGGGAAAGAAGAAACATTTCTGGTTTCGAAACATGTTGGAAGAACATTACGATTTTAGATCCTAAGTGATAAAAGGACATTCATCTCCTCTCTGCTGCTGTTGGGATCCGAGACCCGTGAGAACCTGGACGCGCGGCTGACGACACACAGAGTTGCATCGTGGTGACGTCATTAACAACCTGACTGTGTAGCGGCTGGAGACTCATCCGCAGAGAACCACAGCCATCAAGCGATCCCTGCGAACGGGCTCCCTCTCACCCACCCACAGCAACACTGCACCATTGGGATATCCTGAATAGCAGCCATTTCACGGACCGATCTTGGACATTATCTTTAGGCATTAGAGTCACGATCCTGGATCTACCCTCTCTGTGGAAACATCAGATGACACCTTGCTGAGAGACCTGATCTGCTGGTTGGTGCTTGGGTAACAATATCCCTTGAAATGCTGTTTTAACATTTCTCTGATGTACGCAGATTACTTACCATGTTTTGTGTAACCCATTAATATTTTATTTAATGCACTATGAGCGTTGTGCACTGTTTTTTGTGTTTTTCTCCATTGTTTTCTATGCCTATCATATAAGATGAACAAGAATTAAACACCAACAAACAAAAGCAGGAAAAAGATATACCATTCTTAAAATCGTGGACTTGTATGTAAATATTTAAAAAAAAAAATCATGGAAGTGCAAATTGTATTGGGCAAGGTCAAGCAACAAATGTGTATGCAGTACTGTAGGTAATTTAGGCTGCGGTCCAGAGCTTCACCGTGATCTACGGTCTTGGGAGAGAGGGAGAGATTGCGATGGGAGCGGGCGTGGCAGCGGGTTTGCAGGGGCGTGGCCATGACCTCACATGGCTGGTTCACCCTCATTGGCTGAACCGCCAGCGGAGGCGTGGCCATGCCTCCATCACAAGTTCCAAATACAATTTTTTTGTATTTGAGAAAACTTGCAGTACAACGCAGCTGCCAAATGCGCACCGAGGTAGGTATTGGGCCCGGTCTGATTGGGATGGGGCTTGAACGCACGGTGTGCGCTGTAGAACGCACTGGGACTGCAGCCTAAGTCTTGTTAGTGTGCTATGGAAATGCTTCCTTGTAGACAGGACATTTCAGGTGCTTCTTGAAGATGGGCAGAGATGGAGCTTGGCAGATAGTGAGGCAAAGAGAGTTCCAGAGGTAGGGTGCAGCATGAGAGAAAGAATTCAGGTTGGACAGAGTAGTAGAAATGCATGGAACACATAATAAAGGAGGCAAGTAGGTACATAGCGAGAGATGAGTGTAGAGATATGACTGAGGTGGGTCAGTGGAGTAATACACCTTGAATGAGGTAGGTGAAGTGGAATTTAATGGGAGAAATACTGCAGGCAGATGGAAGCTGACCAGCTGCACCATGACGATTAGTCTTGTATAGAGTTATACAGTATTAACCTGACTTGTCAGTACAAGTAGGGAGGTAGGCAGTACTGCTGCAGTGATGTTTTGTAAACAAGTTACTTATCATTGAGGTTTTAGCTGGTCTCCAGCTGTGTAGAGGTTAAATCATTGCTATTAGTCAACTACTGCTAATTAACCAACTACTCTTGGGAAGAAAAGCAATTGGTTAACAATCTAAAGAAGAATATTACAGAAATGATAAGCATAGAGTAGGTCATTAATCTCATACAGACACTGCAAGAAAAGACAAAGTATATGTAGACCCCCGCCCCCCCCCCCCCCCCCAGGGACTACTATGTCAGATAAGGGGTTACGTGCCTTAAGGGGTTAACTGTGTGGGCTCATGCAGAGTAGCGTCCCTCTCCTATCACACGATATAGAGTGACTTGGCAACAAAAAAGCCACTCCCACTATATGCATGGTGACCAGTGATTTCACCATCAGGGTATATTGAGACTTCTACAGAGTGACAGTTGGTGGAGTCTCACAGTTGGTAATGTAAATAAGTTCCCGTGTATAGTTAATGTATAGTGATAATGGCCTGTCTCTGTTTGTTTTTTTGTAGTTAGTAAAAGTGACCTATTCAGTTAGCGTCCATTGACATGGAAGTACAGGAGCTTACAGGTTCCTACAAATGAAGCTTAGGTCCTATAGGGGTTTGTAAGTGATGCAAGCAGAGCTCCGTCAAGGAGACTTGGAGTTGGTGACACAACTTAAGGTTTTTACTCATCCAATGCAGGGCATCCGCAACATACAGCTTTTCAAAATATAGTCCAGCGCATGGAAGTCTAAACACAAACACACACATACTTTCCCTTTTCTGGTCAGGGACCCGTACCTGAGATCTGCATGCAGCCTCAGCAACACAGATTTCTCCTCCAAGCAGCAGACAGTGTCCTCTAGCTGTCTTGGCTTTTTAAAGGCCTTTCTAACAGGTTTCACCTGTGCTCGTTAATCACCTGCCTTTACCAGGCAGGTGTTAACCACTCCCTGTCTGAGGTCCAACAGCCTTGGCTGGTAGTAGGATCTCTCCTGCTACAGGGTAATACAAGTATTAGCTCTGGGATCTAATCAGAGCAGCCCTGCTAAGAGGCCTCCTGTTGTCTCAAACTGTAAGGATTCTGCTCGCTCCGTGCTGGGTTTTGCTGCAGTTTGGGTTTTCCAGGTTGCCTGCCCTTTCTCCTCAGGTTGGCCATTTGGTTACTGGCAGTCTGCTGTATGAGGGTGCTGTTCCCAGTTGGAGTCACCGAACAAAATTCTAAGTTTTGCAACTCCTACAGGTCTTCGCTGTCATGCCTTTCCCTGTTGCCTGTTTGGTTTCCTTTGTTGCTGACCCCGGCCCGTGACCCCGACCTCGCAGCTTTCTGCCTGCCCTTTTGCCTGTCGCCCTGGACTTTGCACCACTGCCGCCTGCCATGACATTTTTCCTGCCCTCTGGAATGTGCACCACTGCCACCAGCCCTGACCTCTGCCTGCATAACGACTACGGATACTCTAACAGGACTCTGCCTCTGAGCTCTGGTCGGTTATTCTGCATCCCTACCTCAGCCCTGTGGGTCTGCTTCCTGATTGGAGACGAGCACGGTCACAGAAACAGAGCGTTTAAGAGAGGCACAAAGTACCTTGGGATAGTGATCCCACAGTTCACGATAGCCTAAGATGGTAACCTATTGGGCCCAATGGATATAAAGAGTTACGGACGCTAAGCAGAAGATGGCCAGTTAAGATGATTACAACAGAAAGAAGCCTAAGCACCTCCCTAGCATAAGAGAGTAAGCATTACCTAGGGAAGAATTAAACAGCACAAACAGGGTTATTCACCAGTGAAAGTATATATAGTGACAAATGTCTTGATGTGAAGAGCATTATCAATGACTGTTAATAAAGCTCCTGCTTGTACTATAAAAGTTCCTGGTGCCATTATTCCATTAGTATATCTACAGTACACCCAACCTGTGCGGATTTCAGCACCCTGATAAGGTATGAGAGCCTGAGAAAAGCCATGTACAGTACATAGTCACCTGATGTAAACTCCTTAAGTAGCATTTGCCGTAGAGAAAACTGTGGACAGAGTGACTTTCCCAGTCATAATCATTTTGTTTACTGTGTTTCATGTATTTCAGCTCTAGCATGCATAATCCTATCTTAGATATGCTTTAAGATAATTAATACCTTAGAGCCAATGTTCCCTGCAGCTGAGCTTTTATCAGTATTACTGCCATCGTTATCTGTCTTTCTCTTGCTGTCATTTAAACTTCTTACTCACGCCAAGCAGGTTTTATCTGGGCCTTCAAACCAGTTTTGTACCCTGCAGCATTAGCTCTTTGTGGATAGCATTTCTTTCTTCTCTACCCATCACACAGCAGCTTCTCTTGTAAGTAACCCAAGGTCATGTACAGTAAGGGGCCTATGCAGAGAGCAGCGCTATTTCGAAATTCGCCATTTTTTGGAGAAAATCGCGCAGAAAGCAGCAGAAAATGGCGAGTTCCGAAAAACGCGCCAATTTTTCTTTTCTATTTGTAAAACTCGCCTCGCGGCTGGCGAGAACCTCAATCTCGCCAGTTTTAAAAATATCCGTATGCAGAGAGGCGCGAACGGCATCTAGCGGCTGTTCGCGCCAATAAAATGGCGCGATTGTCTCCGTTTTGCCTCGCCAGAAAAAACTGCCGCTCGCGGCCATTGCAAAGGGGAAAAAAAAGGCGCGAATTTGTTTTAACACATTTCTGAAGCGCGCATCTCGCCAATTTAAACTCGCCACACGCATCCATGTTAAACATAGCAGAATTCGCACTTTTCTGCATATGGAGATTAAAACTCTCCAAAAAAGCTACTTTTTAATAAATTCGCCAATTTTAAAATTCGCTGCTCTCTGCATAGGCCCCTATGTGTTTTTAGTGCAGACATAGGGGCCTATGCAGAGAGCAGCGAATTTTAAAATTGGCGAATTTATTAAAAAGTAGCTTTTTTGGAGAGTTTTAATCTCCATATGCAGAAAAGTGCGAATTCTGCTATGTTTAACATGGATGCGTGTGGCGAGTTTAAATTGGCGAGATGCGCGCTTCAGAAATGTGTTAAAACAAATTCGCGCCTTTTTTTTCCCTTTGCAATGGCCGCGAGCGGCAGTTTTTTCTGGCGAGGCAAAACGGAGACAATCGCGCCATTTTATTGGCGCGAACAGCCGCTAGATGCCGTTCGCGCCTCTCTGCATACGGATATTTTTAAAACTGGCGAGATTGAGGTTCTCGCCAGCCGCGAGGCGAGTTTTACAAATAGAAAAGAAAAATTGGCGCGTTTTTCGGAACTCGCCATTTTCTGCTGCTTTCTGCGCGATTTTCTCCAAAAAATGGCGAATTTCGAAATAGCGCTGCTCTCTGCATAGGCCCCATAGTGTTTCTCTAAATAAGAAAAAGAAGAGTAGTAAAATACATAGACATTAAATAAATTAAAAAACGGTGATACAACCTCAGAGTGTTTCAGTAAGAAAAGCTTAAAGGTTGGATCTTGTAGAATATTCTAGAATCCTGGGGGCGTATGTACGGGGCTTGGCAAACTGCTTTTTTGACACAAACCTGGTCGTACACATATCTTAATTTAAAACAAATTAATTGTATAAATCATGTATTTAACTCATAGCACAAATGTTAGCTATTTTGGAGGTGCAAAGGCCTCAAAATATAGAAGAAAGCAATAATGCAATATTAACCGAACCCCAAAAAAGTACTAAAAGAATATATAAGGCCATATTTACCAGGTGATGCTATTCCAAAGGACACCTATGGGCGCTAGAAGACACCATATAGGCTATTCAATTAGAACATGTAATGTTATATAATGTAAATGTAATGCTACTTGTTTATTAATGACCTTGAGGTTGGCATAGAGAGCAAAGTCTATATCGTTGCTGATGCCACAAAATTGTGTAAGGTAGAAAAATCAGAGCAGGATGTAATTTCTCTCTAGAAGGACTTGGATAGACTGGAAACTTGGGCAGGTAAATAGCAGAGGTGATTTAATATAGATACAACAAAGGTTATGCATTTGGGAAACAAGAATAAACTGGTGACTTACAAATAAAATTGGGGATACATTAAGGGAATCCTTGATGGAGAAGGATTTAGGAGTGCTTGTAGAGAGCAGGGTTAGCAATAGTGCTCAAGGTCATACAGTAGTTGCAAAGGCAACCCATATATTATCTTGCATTAAATGGGCAATGAAGGGAAATAAACATAATTATGCCCCTTTATTAAACATTAGTAAGACAACTCCTTGAATATGAAGTACAATTTTGGGCACAACTCCTTAGAAAATACATTATGAAACTAGAGAAAGTGCAGAGAAGAGCCACCAAATTAATAAAGGGGATGGATAATCTGATTTATGAGGAAAGGCTATCTAAATTAGATTTATTTACATTAGAAAAGAGGTGTCAAAGAGGGGATATGATAACTATGTACAAATATATTCGGGGACAGTACAAGGAGCTTTCAAATTAACTATTCATCGCAAGGGCAGTACAAAGGACACAGGGTCATCCCTTAAGGTTGGAGGAAAGGAGATTTCACCAGCAACAAAGGAAAGGGTCTTTACAGTAAGGACAGTAAAAATGTGGAATTCATTAACCATGGAGACTGTGATGGCAAAAAAAGGTTGGAAAAAAAAGGTTGGACAACTTTTTAGAAAGGAAAGGTATACAGGGATATACCAAATAAGTAAACATGGGAAGATTGTTGATCCAGGGAATAATCTGATAGGCAATTATTGGAGTCAGGAAGGAATTTATTTTTCTCCTTATGAGATATCTGTAATGGTCGTGCTCGCCACAAACCGGGACCGGACAGTGAGGCTGAGGTGGGGATGTGAATACACCGATCTTAGACCACGCAGACGGTTCAGGATTGCGCAGTTCGTAGTCATTCATAGCAGGTCAGGGTTGGAGAGGCCAGGGTAATCCTTTGACGTGCCAGGGTCTAGGTTGGAGACATTAGAAACATCAAGATCCAAGCAGGGGTTCGGCAACGGGAAGTCAGGTGAGCTCCGCCTCAGCAAAGGAGCCGCAGCAGCGCGGGAGTGGCCTCTGTGCGAGGAGCGGGAACGGCCCATGGTAATGGTCACAACAAAGGGAGGATGCAGGCCGGACTAGGCACACTGCAGGACAGCACTGGTAGACCAGTGCTTTAGCACAAGTTCAAAGCAGGCCTCTGCGAGGAGAGGGAGCAGCAGACCTCAGAACTCAGAAGGCAGGCCTCTGCTAAGGGAAAGGCAGCAGGCCTCAGGGAACAGGGAACTGAAGGATACGTTGGGGATCCAACGCTTCAGCACAGGAACCAGGACACGGCCTCTGCAATGGACATATACAGCAGGCCCCAGGAACCAGGAAACAGAAATAGGAACAAGATGGCCAAACAGGTAGCATGTGGCAAACACAGTTGCATCCTATGACTAAGGACTATGCTCGGCACTGAGGCAATGTAATAGAGCAGTATAAGAAGGCCAGCGGGCCAATCGCAGGAGAGAGGTGTGAGGGCATTCCTCCAATGAGAGAGCACCGAGGCAGGACTGCAGTAATTGCCAGCACAGGTGGATGTGAGAGGAGGTTGTCTGTAAACAGTACAGTTCTGTAAGGAAAGGGTTTCCACCAAACCCAGGAGCGGATTCCTTACAATATCATTGGTTGATATTTCACTGGGGTTTTTTGTTTGCCTTCCTCTAGATCAAAATAATGTAAGTACAGCGATACACAAATGAGGTTTCTGCACTCGTGCTGTACGTAATGGAATCTGTAATCCGCTTGCAGCTATAAACGCCAGGAGCCCCTTCTCTACTGCTCCTATAGAGGAGAGCCCCCGAAGGAGCCCTCCTCACAACAAAAAGAAACACAAGGCGCAAAAGTGCACCGCGGATTAGCATATAAAGAATGTTTGATAATTGATTGTTGGTCACAGTGACCACAGATAAAATGCAATGAGTACCAGACACCACATACACAATAAATATAATAATAATAATAATAAAAGGAGGGGGATCCCACGGATTCTACCCCTATGGTACCAGCTTCCAAAAGAAGCACACAAATAAAAACAAGACAATAAAACCACCCCACTAGAAGGTACACTCTGATAAAGTGAGGACTAGCAAGGGTAGAAAACCGGAAAGGGGGGAGTAGGTACTGACCATAAGCAGCAGCGGGTGCCAAGTGGGAACGCGGAAAAGTCCGGACAACGCGAACACGGTGGCAGAGAGATCACACTGCTGCTGCTTCCTAGTGCTCCTGCTCCAGCCAATCGGTGAATGCGCAGAGCTCCCGTACGTGACCTCTACGCGTTTCGCAACAGCGTGCTTCGTCAGGAGTACGGTGTCTGGTACTCATTGCATTTTATCTGTGGTCACTGTGACCAACAATCAATTATTAAACATTCTTTATATGCTAATCCGCAGTGCACTTTTGCGCCTTGTGTTTCTTACTGTAAGTACAGCAATAGGATAAAGTATCTGCCACCTAAATTTAGCATAGGTTGAACTTTATGGCCGCGTGTCTTTTTTCAACCTCATCTACTATGTATATTTTCATGTTGGTTTGCATTTTCTTGTATGCTTGTTAGCATTCGTTAGACAGACAATATGATCTAGTGCAGGGGTGCGCAAAGTTCCCCCCTGCCTGCTCTCCCCTGCTCGCACCCTCCCGCTCGCCCTGCTTTGCGTCATTTCATGTGATGTCACGTTGCCATGGCAACGCAATGCCACGTAACCCCGCGGCAGCATTTTACGTCGGGCTACCATGGCAACGCGTCGCCGAAGACAAGGTAGGAGAAAGTTACAGAGGCATCACGGGGTCCCCCCACATTTCATTTAAATGCCTCGGGCAAGAGCATGGGACCTCTGTAACCGCTGCGCCCCCCCCTTGAAAATCTTGCACGCCCCCCAATTCGCGCATCCCTGATCTAGTGTAAACTGTGTCTTCCTAAGAAACTGATATTGAATATATCATATATATGATTTAACTCGCTTTCGAAAACGGGGAATGCAACTAATTAACAAGATGCACGTTGGTTTGCTACCAACCTACTTGACACATGACGTTGATGATTTTTAGCAAAGTTCAGCATGTTACAGGTTTTTCCAAAGAAATATTATGAAAAACTGCATCTTGAGCATTCTGTAGTTCAATAGTATTTGACAGCAAGGGAACAGTCTGACAGGTAAATGCATTGTGTTCATAGAATGTGGGTGTGTACTTTGTTACAAATATTTACTTTATTTGAGATATAAATGTCATGGTAGTTCAAGAATATTTACACTGACAAAAATATGGAGGATTGTTTAATTTCACATAGATTAAAGCAAAAAAAAAATACTAAATTACTGTAAGTATGCCACACAAATCGGCTTTTGCCCTATAGTTTTTGTGCAGTAAAGATACCGGCTACTTTACTCAACTTAACTCAACCTAAAATAAACATTTTTTTTGTTGGCATAGCGTTTCTACAAGGCCTTTTGATGGGAATATTTCCACCTGTTTTGTGCTATAGGACTCCAGAGATAGCTGCTTGTAAATCTGTAGACCTTTACAATGGCTCTCTATTGCTATCTTGGGATTAGAAAGTTTTGAGGTTTTTACCCACTGAGACTCTACATTCTCTGCTTAGAATATGCAACTTTCTCTTTCCTGAACTAACCAAATAAGGACAGGCAAGGTTCGTAACATGATATACAAACCTTGCTGCCTGACAATGGTATGAGTTGGGTCTGGCTTTTCCCTGTGTCCTTCCCACACACTCCGCCTCCATTCTCTTCTTCACATGCAAACTGAAGTTGTCCAATATGCAATGCTCTACTTTCAATGTCATACCTTCTGACTCCAGGTCCACAGTGTGATAATTATCCAGTCCAGGTTTTGTCTAACGATCTGGATTAAAATAGTATAATGTGAAGAAAGACTGGCCTGGAACATTAGCTACCTGCCTTCAATAGAAATGAACATGCTGCACAATTGTACTGGAAGATATACAGACAATATGATGTAAACAAACTGAATAAAACTGAGAATGTGTACTAAGAGGAGTAAAGAGAGTAGTCCAGGCACACGGTCTTATCATAAAGTAGAAAATTTAATCCAGTATAAATCCAATGTTTCGGCTGCACACAGGCAGCCTTTGTCAAGGGTGAGAGGCTCTCACCTTGACAAAGGCTGCCTGTATGCAGCCGAAACGTTGGATTTATGCAGGATTAAATTTTCTACTTTATGATAAGACCGTGTGCCTGGACTACTCTCTTTACCCTGATACCATTTGGGGACCTGGTAGGACGACCCCCCTTGTCTGTGGGCACCGGAATGCATTTTAGTGCTTCATTGATTGTGTGCCAAATCATCTCTTTCTACTAAGAGGAGTACACAGGGAGTCCCAAATGGTGGCGCACTGCAGACCAAGATAAATTATAACATGGTCAAAATTTACAGCTAAATGTGGACAGTTAAAATATTTTATTGAAAACAATTTTATCTTTATTAAAATAATAATATATATACCTCCTAATTCAGAAGAACAGGGTATATACAAATGCCCCTAAAAGGGATTTATGTTTATTTCAAAGAGATATCGTTTCTGGTGCTAGTCTTATATGTACATCATCCTTATATATAGTGTAGATGTGATATCAGGGTACTGATGTCGGGAAAAATTCCCCGTGGATAAATCGTTTCTACCACAACAGTGTTACTGTTAACCTGTAGAGTAAAGTCCACTCAGTGGTGTGTGATACACTGTACAGTGATATTTATTGACTGCGTTGCTGATTCTTCAAACCATGAATAGTGGTGGTATAGTATTGATGTAATCAGATAGGTTTAATCTCCTTAGACGTACAGAAGGACATAAGAGGTATAATGTGTAGTCTATAATACTTCTAGATGTTATGTCCACATAGTTTCAGTGGAATAGCTCCCTGCACATGTGCAGTATAAATCAGTAATTGCACCCTATGTGATGTTGAGGTCCGTTACCAATAGAGGTAAGTATACGGCTAAATCCTATTATAGTATGGTATACAAGTGATGTTCTCTACATCATTCATCAGGGTGCATGTTGCTCAATACTGAATATGTGGGTCAAATTATCCCCTTATTATGATTGTCTTTTGCGCAAATCAACTACTAGGGTGTTAACCCCCAAACGAGTAGTGAATCATACCATGAATGAGGTAATGGAGCAGATATCTATATACTGTTGCCAAAGGGTTAAAAACATGTTCACTGTGTGATGCTGGCCTGTAGTTAATGCTGATAATAACCGTATATATTACATGACAGGTTGTATCTAGATATATACCTACGGTGAAACCATGTAGTCAGGGCGAAACATCATATTATATCACCTATGGGGTTAAAAATACCCTTGTAAGTCCAATGGATATGAGAAAACTTGGTAAATGCTAAGCTTAATCACTAACTCTAAATTACTGTGATGGTGCCTTATCTATTTCAAACATATGCTAAACATTATGTTTACAAGTTCCTCTTATCGTGTTGTCACTTTATTATAGTACTGCATAGTAGAAAATAAAAAATAACTTTTGTAACCTGATCACTTGTTACTATATGCCACAATGTTATAGAGAGGTAGTAAGCAATATTGTGTATCACTATTAAAATGCAGAATTGCAAAGGGCAAAAACAGCCTTTACAATTAGGATGATGATAGCATCTTCTCATTGCCATATGTAGTGTACTTATGGGTCTAAAAAAACTGGGACTTAACTTCAAATTGCAATCATCTTGCAAAATATATTTGAGTTTAAGCATTAAATTCCTCTATCACTTGTAAGAATAGTTTCATAATTTAACCTCTTTGCTGCCAGAAAAAGGACAGCATGTTTAACAGCTGTACAAATGTAGGCCTGAAAGCCAAACATCTGAACTGCTTTATGGTACTTGCTGTAAACACCACATACAACACTTTACCTCAGACGCTCTTAGAAACAACATCTGAGTCGTAACAAAGGTGGCAGCCATTTGCTGATGTTACAGCTGCTCTTTTATTGGTCTTTCAATAAAATATTTCAGATCTATATCGAAGCATTTCCGTCTTCACACATTACCCGGCTCTTACATCTCTACCTCCACTGAATCCCACTTACTTCTTTCCTAACCCCAACTCCTTCAATTAACAACCAGCCATCAGAAGAAAAAAAAATAACCTTATTTTCCCACTGTACCCTATGTTTCCACTCTCCCGTACTCATGGATTGTAAGCTCCTTGGGGCAGGGACCTCCTTACCTCTGTAACAACGTATGTTAATGTTTGTTATTTTATTATTTTCATCCTCAACCCCTATTGTACTGCGCTACGGAATATGTTGGCTGTTATCAGTAAATGATAATAATAGTATGCACTGCTTCTGTAATGGTGCCCCGTAACTCATTATCCTCTGTGAAATTAGGGTTGGGTTAAAAAGCAGTTTTTTGGTAGTCATTGTTAAGAGGATATTTCTTTGTAAATTAAAATCACTGAATAATTGAATTAAGGAAATTTATTCAATTAACATACATTGGAGTGGCAGTACAATGAAAGCACCCATTCATGTAACACATTCTTACCCTTTTTAATGTTGTATAATTATAGTAACGTTTAACAGCTTTGCAAAACTACACCCTGAAACCTTGTTCGGAACAGCCCAACAACACATACCACTGAATCTAGAACACGTATTGCTTTTTGCATATGTAACTGAGGAAAAGGGTCTGCAGCAATCCCCAAATGTTATGCTTTAGGACTAGGGTTGCCAGGTGTCCGGTATTGAACCGGACTGTCCTGTATTTGGACACTCTGTCCAGTAAAAAATGAGAGGTACTGTAATACTGGACATGTATGTGTCCAGTATATTCCTCTCTGGACATAGTGACCTGACGCACCTTTCACCATTGAGTCCCGTATTTTTGGAGAAGCCACCTGGCAACCTATTTAGGGCTCAAGTATGAAAACGAATGAAATAATCTTAATTAACACACGTGAAAAAAACATAGCTCATTGCCTGTGTGGATACTTCTAGTTTTCTAAAGCTGTGTTTTAGCACTGAGGGTTGAGAATTCATGCTCAGAAACTGAATGCATTCTATAACCCCTCGAGGGCCAGAGGGGCCTCTGCAATGCGTTGCAGGCCCCTCTAGGCACTCAAGGGGTTACAGCAAACTGAGCTCTGCACAAATAAAGCAACATATTATATTTGGAAATGCAAGAAAAGAAAAGGAAACAGTAAATGATTGTAATAAATGAAACAATGGGTGACTGCATTCACTGCCTTGGTCACGCTTCTTTGTGCTAATGAGTGCTTTTTTTCTCCCTGGCTGTTAGATCCTGCTAGGAAGGCTGTTGAGTCCTCAGTTGTTTCTTTGGAGAGCTCTTTGCCAACCCTGTGCTGGTGCATACAGAACCTGGGAACCAAGCAACGTCCTCCTACACAGCTAGTCACGTCCCGTCCCCCCCGCGCCCCCTCCCTCCCTCGCGTGATGGAGGCTCTTGATCAGTTGTTTTGTGTTCCACTGATTCTCAGAAAAAAAAAATCCAAGAAGAAACTAAGGGAATAAACAATGATCTATTGAACTAAGTGCCTGCATGTTCTGAGGTCCTATTTATATGACAAATTGATTTTTGAAACTCTCTCAAACACACTCAAGACTTGCCTCTTTGCCAGGCATTTGATGAGTGAACCACAACCTATCCTGCATTCAATCCTTACAGTATCATTCCATTCTATAGTATGCATTTCATAGTATGCATGCAATGTCTTGTATACATAATGTATACCCTGTTCACTTATGTAACTGTATTTGTAACCATGTATTATTTGTCATTTTAACTCCTATGTCCAGGACATACTTGAAAACGTGAGGTAACTCTCAATGTATTACTTCCTGGTAAAATATTTTATAAATAAATAAATTCTACATTTTGCTCATCCTATACATGAATAGTTAGATTGTATGTTTGGTTTCTTTTATAGCTTTAAATGTGTTCCTTTTGTTGCTATCTTTAAAGGTGTGAAGCTTTGGGTCCATTGGAAGAAAAGCGCTATATAAATAAAGTTATTATTATTAGGTTTAAGAATAGGGATTTGGATTTATGATGGTAAAAAGACTTTGGGTGGAAACTATTAGATGCCAAATTACTTTAAAACAACTGAGCTTCTTTTTTTTGTATTGTTTTGCCCTTAAAGTTATTGATTCAATATATTGTCCAACTGGTGATTTTATTTCTGTTAAATATTTTAATTCTTCTCTAGTATGGATGTGACCAATACAGTGTGTTGTAATATGCTACAAGCCTGTTCAGCATTGCTTGGATTAATTATATGGAGGGTGATAAATCAATGCAAATGCTTGTTGCAATTATCTATGTTCCACTTGTGTTTACATCAACCATAAATATTGATAATCCTGCTTTCGATGCAGCTTTTTGGCGAAAGAAGTTTACAACAGTTCAACTCCGATGTATGTTTGTTATTAAAAGGTGAAAAAGTAGTGCATATAGTATGTAGGGTTGACAGACATCACATATATATGGGATTGTCCCTTTCCCAGTTATTTGTCTTATATTTTCAGGGGCAGAGCTGAGACAACTGTCCTGTGCCCGGCAGGTGCAGAAGGCCTGGAAGGTCAGCGCTGGAAATTGGCCCTGACCTTCTGTATTTGTCTGCCGAGCTGTGGTTGGCTGCCAATCTCCCTGCTCTCTCCAGCGGCGGCCCAGCCTACACTCCAAGCCACCCTTGGACGCCGGATGTTGAGCCCACCTGAAAGTCAGGCCCTACTTCCACATCCACCCTCAGTTCCGATGTGTGTTGGTGGAGGGAAGTGTGCGTGTGTTGTGGTGGGGGGTTGTGTGCATGTTCTTGTGGGGAGGGATTGTGCTGAGGTGGGAAGGATTGTGTATATATGTATTGGGGGTGTCCTGCATTATAAAAACTTAAGTGTGGCGCCCTTACACATAGTAGTAAATATGGTTTGAAACCATGTCAGCTCTCCCGGTGACCTTGAACAGATCACTTTATCTCCGTGCCGCTGGCACCAAAATTAGATTGTAAGCTTTTGGCACAGGACTCTTTGTGTCTGCAACATTCTATGTACGGTGCTGTGTACATTGTCAGTTGTATAAAAATTATTACATGTGCGTAATTTATTTCCTTCTTAACTCCTACAGGTGACACGGGATTAAAATGATGCTCCAAAATTGTCGTGAAGTATCACGTGTTGTTTTGCCTTTCAATGTTCTTGCATGTGAATAACAACCATGCATGTGCCAAGATTTGAATCATATAATTGTTGATGTTTGGCAAATAGAAAATGAGCTATTATTTCTGTCCATTAACACACCTTATTTCACACTTGTTGGCACAGAAATTATTTATATTATAGTCTGTTTATTACATTGGTTGGCATTTCATACATGGCTCGATAATTTAGTCGTTTTATCATTTATAGGTGCAATCTCGGCCACTTTATTTAGAAAAATATATGTTTTTAATGCCATGTTTAATAAAATGTTTAAAGTTCTCTACAGTTATTGTTAACTTTACTTATTATGATATATAGTACAGCTGCAACAAAAAATGATGGCAGTGCACCAGGCACAAAATCGAAAAAGAGCTGGATGCAAATTCGTAGAACACAAGTAGATTTATTCAGGACTGACGTCCATGAAGAAGGTGATGGTTCTCTGATGCGTTTTGCAATATATCCTCGCATTTGTCAAAGATTAGATGATTCAAGTCTCTGTCATCCATTATGTAGCACTCTTGCACCTGAAGTTCTACCCCCATAGGTACAGGGAAATACATCCGCCGAAATATCAAGTTGCAATAGAAAAGACATAATGGGACTATAAAATAAAGACAATTAAGATGCAGAGTGAATATATATATATATATATATATATATATATATATATATATATGGAACACGAGAGAAAGCCTGCAACAGACCCTGAAGTAACAAGAACCTAAATCAGATAATTAAGTGTATATGGTAAAACACTACTGACGGTGCTGGGGATAATGAATATATATTAACGAAACAAGAGAGAAAAGTAGAAGAATAGCACCCTCTCTATCCACCTTTAAGACCCACCTTAAGACACACTTGCTTAAAGAAGCATATGAGCAGCACTGTGGATAATACTAGACACATGATATATAAAGCTTGGCCCCCTGCAGACACACTCACCAGAATTAGTGTACATAGCGCTTCACAGTAGTAATACACGTAACAATCATATAAATAACAAATAATACAAATAACAGATCATGGGAATAAGTGCTTCAGACATAAAAGTAACATTTCAGAAGAGGAGTCCCTGCTATGAGGAGCTTTCAATCTAATTGGTAGGTAGGAAGAACGTACCGAGACAGTAGGAGGGAATTCTAGTAAGTGTGTCTGCAGGGGGCCAAGCTTTAGGCCCGGGCCATAGAGGGGTGAGGAATTCCGAGCCGCGCTGACGCTGAGGCTCGCCTGCTGAAATCTGCGCAATTTCATGCCCATGCAGGCGAGCCAGCAGGCGCGATCGGAGGCGGGGGGAGACTGAGGGAGGCGGGGCAGTGACGTCGCTGGGCCAATCGTCCGCGACGCACTGACGTCGACGTCACAGCGCCGACGTCACGGCGCCGTTGGCGCAGCTCCGCGCTGATTGGATGTTTTCAGCCGACAGTGCGCTGAAAAACAGCTTGGCGCTCGGCTGAAAACTCCAGCGCCTCAGCACGCCTGCGGACGCTCGCGTGAGCCCCCTCTAAAGGCATCCTCATTGAGGATGCAGGGGCTCAGCGCGGACCGTCCACATGGCTCATTACGGCCTGTCCTTCTATGGACTCGGCCTTATGTATCATGTGTCTAGTATTATCCACGGTGCTACTCATATGCTTCTTTAAGCATGTTTTTCTTAAGGTGGGTCTTAAAGGTGGATAAAGAGGGTGCTAGTCGGATATTAAGGGGAAGGGCATTCCAGAGGTGTGGGGCAGTCAGTGAAAAAGGTTTACGGTGGGAGAGGGCTTTAGATACAAAGGGGGTAGAGAGAAGACATCCTTGAGCAGAACACAAGAGTCGGGATGGAGCATAGCGAGAAATTAGGCCTGAGATGTAAGGAGGAGCAGAAGAGTGTAAAGCTTTAAAAGTGAGGAGGAGAAATGAGTGTGAGATGTGGGATTTGATAGGAAGCCAGGAGAGTGATTTGAGCAGGGGACACACTGAGATAGATTTAGGAAAGAGTAGAGTGATTCTATCAGCAGCATTTAGGATAGATTGTAGGGGAGACAGGTGAGAGGCAGGAAGGCCGGACAGCAGGAGTTTGCAGTAATCGAGATGGGAGAGAATGAGGTTCTGAGTCAGAGTTTTAGAAACGTTTTGAATGTGAAAGGATAATGTGAGAGAGGAGTTGAGTGTGACCCCTAGGCAGCATGCTTGGTGAATGATAGTACTACCAACAGTAATGTGGAAGGAGGAAATAGGGCCAGGTTTGGGAGGAAGTATGAGGAGCTCGGTTTTTGCCATGTTAAATTTAAGTCGGCGTAGGGCCATCCAGGATGATATTGAAGAGAGACATTCAGAAACTTTGGTCTGTACAGCAGGTGTAAGGTCATGGGTTGAAAAGTACATTTTAGTGTCGTCAGCATAGAGGTGATATTTAAACTCAAGAGATGTGATTAGGTCACCTAGAGAAAGTGTGTACAGAGAAAATAGAAGAGGTCCCAGGATAGAGCCCTGGGGTGCCCCACAGAGAGATCGATAGAGGAGGAGGACGTGTTAGCAGAAGAGACACTGAAATTATGATGGGGGAGGTAAGAGGAGATCCAGGATAGAGCTTTGTTCCGAATACCAAGAATATGAAGAATGTGAAGGAGAAGAGGATTGTCCATGGTGTCCAATGCTGCAGAGAGGTCGAGTAGTATGAGCAGAGTGTAATGACCTCTGTCTTTGGCAGCATGGAGGTCATTAGTTATTTTAGTGAGAGTTGTTTCAGTCGAGTGAGCAGTGCAGAATCCAGATTTTAGAGGGTCTACAAGAGAATGGGAGTTGAGAAAGTGGAGCAAGCGAGAGAATACAAGACGTTCAAGGAGTTTAGAGGCAAAAGGCAGGAAGGAGACAGGTCGATAGTTAAAAATACAGGTAGGGTCAAGCTTGCTGTTTTTGAGTAATGGTATAACTGTTGCATGTTTGAAGGAGGAGGGAAAGGTACCAGAGTATAGTGAGGAGATAAAAATGCGTGTGAGCATATGGGGTTATAGTAAGAACAAGAGGTTTTAGGAGATGGGAGGGAATGGGGTCAAGAGGTCAAGTGGTAGAGGGAGAGGAGGAGATGAGCAGTGACACATGTTCCTCTGAGATAGCGGAAAAAGTCAAGGGAGGCAGAAGTAGAGTTGGGAAGAGGTGTAGGATGGGAGGAGGAAACAGAGGGGATGTTTTGACATATGGATTCCACCTTTTCCTTAAAATAGTCGGCAAAGTCGGAAGAAAAGATCAGTGTATCTCGAAAGCTCGTACAAATAAAAGAATTTCGTTAGCCACAGAACGGTATCATCTATTCATTTTTTATTATATATATATATATATATATATATATATATATATATATATATATATATATATATATATATATATATATACCATAATACTGAGTTAAGTTATGGTGAGTAAAAAAAGTGACAAAAACCCTCCACAGGAAAGCAAATATGCAAATACAACTGTATGCTCATCTGCATGTCTTAAGCAGGTCTGCAACCCCGCCTTTCCTCATTATCACCCAGCATACAGCACTTCCACTGCAGCAAGGGATTCTGGGAAATGACATGCAATTGAGGCAAAAAGTGACACTGTGTGCTCATTTGTATGTCATTTCCCAGAATCCCTTGCTGCAGTGGAAGTGCTGTATGCTGGGTGATAATGGGGAAAGGCGGGGTTGCAGACCTGCCTAAGACATGCAGATGAGCATACAGTTGTATTTGCATATTTGCTTTCCTGTGGAGGGTTTTTGTCACTTTTTTTACTCACCATAACTTAACTCAGTATTATGGTATAGCCTATCCCATAGCCTCTTTGCATACCCAGTTAAAATCAACCCCACACTGATGAGACCCATCAAGGTCGAAACAGCTGTCTGTGGGTGGTTTTCTGGGTATGCACCTTAACTCTGGCTGTGCTCAAAGCTGTGACCATGCAGCAAGCTTAAGCCTATAGGGAACCATGTTAAAAATGGTTTTTGAGGCAAAAAGTGACACTGTGTGCTCATTTGCATGTCATTTCCCAGAATCCCTTGCTGCAGTGGAAGTGCTGTATGCTGGGTGATAATGGGGAAAGGCGGGGTTGCAGACCTGCCTAAGACATGCAGATGAGCATACAGTTGTATTTGTATATATATATATATATATATAAAATATTTTTTTTTAAAGGGATTTCCTTTATTTTATTGTATGATTTTTTTCTATGACATTAGTGCACATTTTAATATAGTTTTATGGTATATATGTTTTATGTTATAAGGAGGTACTGAAGCCTCTGTTGGCTGCTTGATGCTTTTGTATATAACCTAATCAAAAGCCATACAGGCATTTACTGCTCACATGTCAGGAAGCTATTTTGCAGCTTTCAATACCTTTTATTTGACCTACATGAGAGTTCTTCATGGATATTGTTGTGCATAAGCTTTCAAGACTTCGATAAGACCTATCTTGCCGATTTCATAAATGGATATAACTCTGATCTCTCTTCTTTGTAATGCTGGTAATTAAGAGGCCTGCAGCAGAAATAAGTAGGAATAATACAATGCAATTATGAATGAAAGCTGCAGTTTAGAGCTATGTGGTTTAAACTGTATATTATGCATTAAGCATTCATTTTCTGGAGTTTCTTTAGATTGTTATGCTGCATGATGGAGAAAAATATTATAGAGAGGAATGGGGTTATATTTACAAAAATAAAGGCAGACAGTTTTATGGAAATCATATACAAATGTTATGTGAATATGGGAAGTCTGTATTGTCTATATTTAGTATATATATATATATAGTAAACAAGGACAGATGGCACTCACATAAAGATAAAAGATAGATGCTTATCCCACAGATATTGGATAGGTACTGTAACAGAGTTCCTTACCAGGCAGACCAGGAGATCCAGGACCATGCAGCAAGAAAAGAGACAGCACTCATGGTAAAGTCCAAAACGATGTATTTAAAAGGCACAATCAACCGATGTTTCGGTCCTAACAACAGGACCTTTCTCAAGGGAGTGCTCATAACCAATGTGACCAAAACCACCAATATATACCCACACCCAAACTATCCACCATGTGTGATAGGCCTACCCCACCCATCCAGCACAGCTGTCTGCAATTATGTCTGGATGGGAGGATGATGTCATAATTGCGCCCTGACTCCCACTGTCGTCGACTAAGTTCCTTGGGAGTTACAGTTGGAGATCATGTAAATATGTATAAATGTATAGTTAAATGTACTAAGGATGTCTTGTCACATTTATTGTTTTCAGTTAGGAAACGTGCCCCATTTAGTCAGCACCTACAGTAATTGCCGAAGATTGTTCTCATTCGGGAAGAGGAGTGATCATGATCTTAGAGTAGTAGCTCCAGAACATAATTGGATCGGCCCCACAGGCTGGTCCTTAGTAAACTCCCGATCCAATATGCATGGACGAGGTACACAGTACAGAGTGATGGGAAACTGATTTCTGAGAAGCAGAGTATACTTTGCTTGCAGTGGTCCACTTGACATGGGGCATTATTGATGCTATGCAGGAGATTGATAATCTAACCAATACTAAGGAACACAAATATAAGTACCTCCCTAGTATAGGAGTGAGAGCTACCAGGGGAAGAAGCACAGAGTAACCATATTATATGCCACCAGTTAATGTCTGAAGTGAAGTATGTGTTGTATATAGAGCATTATCAACGGTTGTGAATAAAGCTCTTGTTTGTACTATAAAAGTTTATAGCGCCCATCATTATTCTATCTGCATATCCACACCCAGCCTGCAACTACCCAGCACCCTGATAAGGTATGCGAGGCTGAGTATAATGCCACGTACAGCTGAAGCTAAACTTACTGTAAAAACAAAAACAAAAAATTTTTACTTACCAAAATCCGTGTCTTGTTTGCGGCCCCGAAAACAGTAAATTTTGCTGCCTGTGAGGAATAAGGCAGCACCCCCACAGCGTTAATCCTAGCGGGCCAGCCATCCTGTAACAACTGTGCAGAGGAGTCCCAAAAGGAAGAAGTGTCTATGTGTCTGCCTAGAGAAGCTCTTAGAGGAGCAATTCATGGGCTTTTTATTATTATTATTAAGACAGTATTTAATCAAGGGGGTCTTCGGTGCTGAACTCCAGTTATTTCAGCTCGGGAATTCCCGTTTCCGAAGTTCCAGCTCCTGCGTCAAATGGGCTAACAGGAAGCCGTGACCGGGTGACATCACGGATTCCTCTTTGCCCATTACGGAGTGGCTACCGGCACCCCCTTTCGAGGTCTGTATCTCTGGGAAAGCAGCAGGTTCAGCTTCGGAGACACACTGCTTCAAACTTATGTTAAAAAAATAATAATAATGACGTACCCCCAACAAAACTAACCCCTCCCCCCCATCTAGACTAATGCACTATATCCCTATTAGACAAATGTGGCTAATAGTGATTTTGGGACTTAACAAAAAAAATAAACACGTATGAAAAAAGAACATTACTAACCCCTCTTCATTACCATAGTGGCTAACAGCTAAGGTAATGAAAGGGCCAACTCCTTCCATAACACCCCACCAGACTGGCCTGACCACCCTCCCCTGGTCAACTACCCCATCACCCACCCTCACTACCACCAAGTGCCCCCCTCCCAAACAGTAATGGGCAATAGTCTTATTACTAAGAGGTATTGAGGAACTGCTCACCTATTAAACCAATAGTCCTTAAAAAGTAGGTGCAAAGGGGTGGGTTTTACAATATAAGCAGGAGTGAACAAAGAAGTTCAAGAAGTACCCCTATAACTGCACTCTAAACTGTATGTATATGTTTCTAGAGTAGTAAGGTAAAAAATCCCCTATACCAGAAACTAAAAAACGAAAGCGGCGCAAAAAATAAAAAAGTTTTAATACATGTTTGAATTATTTACACTCAAATAGATAAAATAGGTATGAACTAGACCCCTAAGAGGAGCGAAATGAGTCCTTAAGGAGGTGCTTAACGTACTAGTATATCCTTATAATTGCAAGGTGCACCCCATAGGCTCCTGCAATAATTAGAACGTATATTGCCACTGAATCTGGGTGCTCGTAATAGAAAGTGATCTGTGAAGTGTAGCTAGGTAGTACAGATCACTGTAGATGCACTCTATAGAAAGTATACAAGTAAAGGGAGTGATTACTCCTAATGATGTTTAAGTTCCTGGGACTGTCAATAACATGGGTATGAACCCTTTCACGTATGTAACTGGAGTATTGGGAAGACTCCTCCCCCTGATGAAGCGCGTCATCCGCGCGAAACACGTGTCGGGTGTCTGGTGACGTCATGACGGCGACGTCACTGTAGGAGCGACTGCAAGGACACTATCAGCCATCTGAAACGGGTTGTATGCCTCTATTTTCCTGGTGTAGACTAGCCGGTTCTAAGCTCCCTGTAGCTGTGATACCTTCCCTCCTCGAGGGTTTTTGCAATTTGCCAACCACGGGCTTTTGTGCGGCTGAAACGGCAGCCATCGGTGTCTAGGGAGTTACATGCTTTGTGTGCTATCTTGGCAGAGGCGTGAATTGCGAGACTGATATGCTATTACCCTCTTGGGGTCTGTGATTATCCTGTTGCATATAGGGTTATGTTGTCTACAGCATATGTATCCATGGTTTACACTACATGTAGCACATAGTGCTGGTATCTACCAACCAAGGAATACACGGTCACTTACCTATTCCCAGCCAATCACACAGATTGCAGTACTCCAGTTACATACGTGAAAGGGTTCATACCCATGTTATTGACACAGTCCCAGGAACTTAAACATCATTAGGAGTAATCACTCCCTTTACTTGTATACTTTCTATAGAGTGCATCTACAGTGATCTGTACTACCTAGCTACACTTCACAGAACACTTTCTATTACGAGCACCCAGATTCAGTGGCAATATACGTTCTAATTATTGCAGGAGCCTATGGGGTGCACCTTGCAATTATAAGGATATACTAGTACGTTAAGCACCTCCTTAAGGACTCATTTCGCTCCTCTTAGGGGTCTAGTTCATACCTATTTTATCTATTTGAGTGTAAATAATTCAAACATGTATTAAAACTTTTTTATTTTTTGCGCCGCTTTCGTTTTTTAGTTTCTGGTATAGGGGATTTTTTTACCTTACTACTCTAGAAACATATACATACAGTTTAGAGTGCATTTATAGGGGGTACTTCTTGAACTTCTTTGTTCACTCCTGCTTACAATAGTCTTATTAGCCAAATGTGGCCAACAACACTTTTGCCCATTGGAGTCCTGGAGCTGAACCCCATTCATTTAAGCTCTGGGACCCTCTGCTTCCTGAGGTACAGATGTGATGTGATCCGATTCATGGCTTCCTATTGGCCCACTTGATGCGGGAGCTTTAAACTTGCACCCCATATAGACATCTGTATCTTCGGAAGTAGGGGGTCTTCGGAGCTAAAATTAATGGGGTTAAGCTCCGAAGACTCCTGCTTCAATAATGTGTTAGAAAATTATAAACCAGACCATGAATTGCTCCTTTAAGATCTACTCTGTGGAGACACAGAGGGTCTGACTCTCTGGGACTGCACTGCGCAGCTCTTATAGGCTGGTTGCTGGCCAGGCAGGATTAACATTGCAGTGGTCCAATTCACAAGCAGGGACCCCACAGAGTTAATCCTCTCAGGCTGCTTTCTGTTTTTGGGGCCATGATTGCACGCAGCTGCACTGCGGTTAAGCGGCCACGCGCGAGGACAGCACCAAGGACAGTAAGTCTGGCTACAATTGTACAGGTATATAGTGCATTCTGATGTAAACTCCTTTAGAACCGGGCAAGGAGGGTTATACTACTTTAGAATGTATGTTTTGTGGTCATCTGGACTATTTACCCATTATCAATGTATCATAAATTACTGCCTGTCGTGCTTTGTTATGTTTGTTTTTCATCTCCTATTGTACTCTGATGCTGATATTGTGCATCATAAAGAATGCTAATAATAATAATAATAGTTACATCTTAGCTTATATTACAAATGTGCCAAATAACTTAATGTACTTGTCTATCTCTGTTTTTTCTTTGTTGGTGGTACAGTAAGTAGGTTTGTGCAGTGCAGCACAATTAACGTGCACAAGACAAATGCAACTTGTAGCATTCTGGCTGTGAATTAACTTGGAAGCAGGGAATGGTAATAAGAAGCAACAGCAGCTGAAGAACAAATGGGGGGGGGGGGGTAAAATACTCAAGATAAAGAATGCCAAATGATTATTTATTACACTACTGAAAGTAAGAGACAGGTTTAAATAGAATAGTCAATTGAAGAAATCAGTGAGAGTCCATTTAAATGTAATTGTGTGACTTCCCTACTGTAGACTAGTATAATTAATCAACTACTGGACCCCTACCAATTGAACCAATCAATTGTTGTCTCGCTGATACAATGTAACCATATTAGGGCTTTTAAAAATATATTCTTCACATTGGTAAAGAATATAAAGCCCTGTGTACCTAAAACCTCAGCTTCTAAAGCCATCATGTGTAAATAAGTGTAGCACTAAATATAGCACTCATAATTAATGGATGCACAGCAGCTTAACACATTACCAATCAGACATGCGCCAACTCTCCATAGGTGGAAGGCTATCATAATTCATTAAAGTACATAGTTTTTATTTTCTCACTGAAATGAAAATTCCCTTAACCCAATGCAAGTCAATGCCACACATCCCTACAAAATCTCCCTGAAATGAGGTCATATGTTTACTATACATCTGTCATGCACTGACCTTGGCCCCAGGCAGGCGTACTTACCAGATCACCCTCCTTCTGTCTCTGTAAGTTCTCCCAACTTACCACTTAGATTGTAAGCTCTTTGGCACAGGGACTCCTATTCCTATTGTTTTATCTCTGCTTATTGCTTATTCCCATTATGTGTTATATTATTATGTCCCGTATAATACAGCTGGAAAGTGCTATGTACATTGATGGCGCTATGTAAATAAAGATATACAGTATATACATGTGTTTGTCAGTATAGAAACACTTGTTCTCAAAGAGGCTATTGAATGACTAGAAAATGCAGCAACTGGATTGAAATGTTGATCCACAACCTATGTGTATGATACAGCTTTACTTATAAACTTTAAGTCTATATTGTTTACAGTTTTTACTCTTAATCCTTTCTGTGGCTCATGTGCAGAATCAGGTCTGCCTTAGACATCAGATGCAACAGTGTATTGTGGGATGTATTTTTAGTATATGACTCACATTGTAGGCTGTAAAATTCCGAACATTATTGAAATCTCTGCTCTCTGATTGGTTAAAATTCCAGGCATTATTCTTTCAGTAATACCCGGAATTTTTTGGCAGCTTGCAAAGTGTTTATTTCTAGCCAATCAGCTTTTTCTTTGTCAGAACAGCTCTGAGACTGGGCATGGGATTGCTCAGGAGGCAGGAACAGCTCTCAGACTGAGCAGGGGATTGGACAGGAAGCAGCAGTCAGGCAATGACTCCTCCCCCTCCCTCTGTGCACAGAGCTCAGTGCAGGACATAGTTGAGGAGAGAGAGTGTCTGTCTGCAGAGTTTGTTTGTAGTTGCAGTTTCTATCTAGTTTGTTTGTGTGTGTGATTGCTGCAGAAATTGTGTGTGTGTGTGTGTGTGTATGTGTGTGTGTGTGTGTGTGTGTATCTGCTGTTTGTGTGTGTATTCTGCAATTTGTGTGTGTCTGCTGCAGTTTGTGTGTGTGTAGCTGCAGAGTTTGTGTGTGTGTAGCTGAAGTTTTTGTGTGTGTGTAGCTGCAGTTTGTGTGTAGCAGCAGCAGCTTGTGTGTGTGTGGTGCTCTTGTGTTGTATGTGTGTGTGTAGCAGCAGCAGATTTTGGATGTAGCTACAGTGTTTGTGTGTAGCAGCAGTTTGTGTGTTGTGTGTGTGTTTGTGTAGAGCTGTAGTGTGGTGTGTGTGTGTGTGTGTGTGTGTGTGTGTGTGTGTGTACACAGAGGGGGCAGCAGTGTGTGGATATAGATAGCTGCAGAGTAAGTGTATATAGAGGTGCTTTAAAGTATTTGCCATTTTATTTTAATTATAAAATCTATATAACTATACAAGTGTCTTATTTATGAAAAAAAGCCTACATTTAGCCTATAATAGTAATAATCCCCTCAGAACAGGGCATTACTGGCCAATAATGCCCTGGCTGGGTTAAAGGCTTCGCCTCTGGCCTTCAACTCTTCCAGCCAGGGTGTTATTGTTCAGTAATGCCCTGTTCTTTAGAGCAGGGGAGCGCAAACTTTTTGTGCTGCGCCCCCCTGTCACTCTGCCCCCGGCTCTCGCGCCCCCCTGCCTACCTTCATTTGCGTCAGATGACGCTGCGTGAGCGTGTGACGTCAGGTCACATGGTGCCGCGGCGTCTATTGACGCCGCGTTGCCATGGCGACGCAACACAGACGGCTGAATCGCGGTAAGTAAACAGTTGCAGGGGCCTCACGCGATCACCTGGCATTTCATTTAAATGCCTGGGGGAAGAGCGCGGGGCCTCTGCAACAGCCCGCGCCCCCCCCAGCACAATCTCCCGCCCCCCCTGGGGGTCGCGCCCCCCACTTTGCGCACCGCTGCTTTAGAGGATTATTACTTATCACATGGATTTCTACATATAATTTCTCTAATTCCACTGCTATTAGAGCTGCTGTACTTCCTGTAACTCGTTTTGATTTGGGAGGAGTTAAACTACACTATCCTAAAAAAAATGGCAGGCAAAAACCCTTCATGAGTTGAGTTCTCATATCCACCCAGAGCTTAAACACTATGCTCCCAAGTATAATAACAAGCATTAATCTGGGGAAGTTGAGTATAAACCACAGTAGACTCACAGCAGCAAAGTGTAGATTTCAGGGATTATTGGACAGTTAATAACATAATAAAGTGGTCGGAAGGAGGGGAGGAGACCAGAAGATCAATATAAAGAAGCAAGTCTCCCTCCCCTCCCCTCTGCAGGCATAGTAAATCAGTGCTGCCTTTGTTACTGTGCCATGACTGTCTTGTTATGGTCTGCCTCTGCCTTCCGGATTGGGGTGGGGCTTCCATGTGTTACTGGATGTCATGGCTCAAACAAAGAGCTCCTTGCAAGCAAACAGCATACTTACTAGCACTAGCACCTTCATAGGCTCTGTTTTATGATAATTTATTGTGACCACATGATATTATTACCTTATATTATGTTTGACACACTAACCTTGTTCAGAAACAATATATTATATATAGTGTGTGTGTGTGTGTGTCTGTGTGTGTAGAGGTATCTGTACCTTGTTAGTCAAGCTTAATAATCAAAAACGAATAGACGATACCATTCTGTGGCTAACGAAATGCTTTTATTTCTGCGAGCTTTCGAGATACACTGATCTCTTCTTCCGGCGGTGTTACAATGTAAGAGATCAGTGTATCTCGAAAGCTTGCACAAATAAAAGCATTTCGTTAGCCACAGAACGGTATCGTCTATTAATTTTTTATTTGATATATTACGAAATTGAATCGCAAGGAATCAGAAACTAAAGTATTTAAAACAATTTTTCATATTTAATATAAACCTCCAGTATTTTTTATTTTGTATTGAATGTCAAGGCACAAAGTATTATTCATAACATCATTAATTTATGTTGTACTTCTCTTCTGGACTGGCTGCTTTTGCATTCACTGCATTAAAGCTATGTCAAAATGTCTCACCATTTTGACGAATTGCCTAAATCTAGTTTGCTGTTGTTTATCTGGCAGCCTGTACAGTATCATAAAATGCTGGTTATATCACTTTTTGTAACCATGAGATGACAACTCATACTGTGACTATATAAATATTTTCTTCATAGAAACGAAACAGCGATTGTTTTTTTCTTTTTGCATTAAACTTTCTCTTCTCTCTCCTTATTAAGACCTGCGAGTGCCTTGTTTATTCTATTTTTGTATGACCTATTTTTACATAGTGCACCTAGGCAAAACATTTCTGTCAGTTGAGTACAGCCGATACATATACACACGTACGTGTGTGTGTGTGTGTGTGTGTGTGTGTGTGTATGTATGTACACAGAATTAGTAGTGTAAATATATGCTGAAAGGGTCAACCTTGACACAGTTGCAAGCTTCCCATGTTTTGGCCAAAACATTTAACTAAATTACCCATACTTATAAGAAAAAGATCAAACATACAGAAATGAATCTAATAATTTGTCGTAGTGTGTGCGCGCGTATGAAAAAGTTGTAGCAAGAAAGACAGTAGAGTGTATTTGTATCCGGAAATGAAGACTGTGTTTGCACCGCTACTTGCATCACTGCTCTAGACTTTGTTTACAGGGGATTTTTTTTTTCTACCCCTCCTCTTCCAGCTGTCATTTGTTTGCAGGGGGATTACGTCAGCTCATCCCTCTCCTCCCCGCAACACGGCGTCGTCATAATGGTGCGATCCTCTGATTGGCCCTCAGTCCCTCCCCCGCCTCTGACGCAATTTCCCCTCCGGCTCCCGTATAAAAGCAGGCGCACAACAACAACCGCTCTTACTTCGCCTCCGGGAATCGGGAGCTGCTTGTTCTGTGTGTGTGAGGACGCGCTGGGGAAGGAAAAAAAAAAACTGCCTCCCTGAGGGATGTGATCTAGAGACCCGGGCCGCACTCCTCCACACCACAAGTCCGCAACCTTCCCTTTCACCCATGAGATTTTATTTTAAAAAAAAATCGGTTGTTTTTTGTAATAAAATCGAAAGAAATAATAACTCATTGAAAAAAAGTAAATTTATGAAACCGCAAAAAAATTTAAACGTCTAATTGAAAAAGATATCCAGCCAGGCGCTTCCCCCCCGGTGCCCCGTGCGGTGTGTCCGCAGCATCCTCCATGCATACTCACTACTCCCGGGCCAACATGAAACCCGAGATCATCGCGGCAGTGGGGTTTATCGCCAAGTTCCTGCGGACCAAGGGGCTGATGAACGAGCGGCAGCTCCAGACCTTCAACCTGTCCCTGCAGGAGCTGCTGGCAGGTAAGAGAAAGGGGGGCACAGTCACCAACCTCTTCCCGGGGGGGTGGGTCAACTGACCTACTTGTACGTGAAGACTCCGAAGAGAAAGCGAAGTGACTCCGGATTACATGTTTCGCTGCTGTCCTCAAAGGCGACGTGGAGGTGTGTTTAATGTGGGTTTTTTACTAGTTATTGAATTCTTGATTCTCCCTTAAAAAAAAAAAAAAAAAAAAACATACAATGGAGCAGCTGGATGCCAGTCAGTACCCATATATTCATATACATTATATTTTTATGACATACGATTAAAGGGGGGTAGTGGAGATTATTATGAGCGTAGTAGTTACTGTATCACGTGTGTGTGTGTGTGTGTGTATGTATATTGTATTGTATGTCTTTATATAGCGCCATTAATGTACATAGCGCTTCACAGCAGTAATACACGTGGTAATCAAATAAATATATCTATATATGTGTATGTATATCATATATATATATATAATTTCCATCCAGGTCTATATCCCTTGTAGATCTGCTAAGATCTTATTGTTTGTGTATAGTTAATTGGGAGCATATAGCATTAACCATGATCCATAGGCTTTGTTGTGCTGTGGATAGTTTTACTTGTGTATATACCCCTCCCCCAGTGGTTGGAAAGTACATGATGATGTGGTCTTCCTTCCTGCCCAGACTGCAGATCACAGCCCTGTGCTGTGCTGTAGACAGACTTCCCCCTGATCTCATCAAAGACTTGCCAGGGCAGCTTCCCAGGGTCCCCAGTGTGGGGCTTGTAATATCTGCATATCTCCGTGCACGAATGCATGTCACATATGTAAAGTCATGTACATGTATAGAAGTCCTGTGTAAACATATATACTTGTACAGTACTCTGCACCTAACTAGAAGTAAATTATTTGGGTTTCAGGCTTCCATGTCTTTTATTTGTTAAAGATTTAGCAGAAAAAGTACATCATGAATGTTGGAGGTGGGGGGGTATTGTGACCCTTTTGGACCCCTCAATTTTCCCCCTTTTGGTTTAAGCTCCACGTGACCTTGGGCATGTCTCTTTATCTCACCAAAATTAGACTGTAATCTCTATGCAATGGGGTATAATTGTGCCTTCAAAATTGTATATACAGATATGTACACTGAGAGATATGTAATTTCTGAAGCTTCCCACATTTGATTCCGAACATTGTTTTCCAACGGCTAGAACCTCTGTAAATGCACAAAAGTCATAAGAATACCCTGAAATATTTGTGCTAGTGATCCAAAAATATGAATCTCCCACACCTCACTTGCCCCAAAAAACTGTCCTGCTCTAAACTGATCATTGCAATGTACAAAACTAATTTCCCTTAGCACACTGTGTGTGTGTGTGTGTGTGTGTGTGTGTGTGTGTGTGTGTGTGCGCGCGCGCAAGAGGGGGGTGGATGCAGGGTTGAATAGTTACTAGTTATAGCAGTGGACTGTGACCTGTGAACATCTTTTACTACAGTGTCCCATTCACATGAGTCTTGGCTGACCACAGTCACAAGAAACATTCTTCATTCATTTGTTCCTATGTTTACTAATTCTTAGAAACACAATTTGTAAAGAAAAGTACCAGTGGGGATCAATTAACTTATATTCCTCACATATCTCTGGTGTGTTTAAAGTAGACCCTTTGTCTGCTTCAGTCTTGTTTAGGGCTGCATCCTTTTTTTTATGTTTAATAATAAGGCATCATAAGTATAACAACATATACCAAATGTGCATGCTATTTATTTATGTCATATCCATCTGCATGGAATCCATTTTACTTGGTGACGTATGGTGGAAGGTTGTTTTTTTAACCACCATTACTTTTTGTAATGTCTGATTTTACTAATTGATATATGGTTGATACTACAGGCATAATACTTTAGAACAACAGAGTCTATAAATATCATCATGTAGTTGCTGCTTGTTTTTTTATTCTAACACTACTTTGTTAATGCAAAATATAAAGTCTGGTTTTTAAGAGTGCCATTAAACCCTTCCTACCATAGTGACAAAAAAAGGGTTTCCTTTACCTTTGCTGTTTGGCTAATCTATAATGGAAAATAGGATGTTCAGTTTTTTGTTTTTGTTATTCCCTCAAGGTATTGTAGAATTAAGTAGTAACTGTGCAATAATCCATGTTTTCTGTTTTCTTTGCAGAACATTATAAACATCACTGGTTTCCAGAGAAGCCTTGCAAGGGGTCAGGCTACCGATGCATTCGAATCAACCACAAAATGGATCCGTTGATCGGGCAGGCAGCAATTCGCATGGGACTGAGCAGTCATCAACTATTTAAGCTTCTGCCAAGTGAACTCACACTGTGGGTTGACCCCTACGAAGTGTCTTATCGCATTGGAGAGGATGGCTCTATATGTGTGCTGTATGAATCTGCACCAGCGGTTGTTTGCAGTCAAAATGGCAGTACCTCTATTGTTGACAGCAGGATCAGCTGTAAAGATGAACTTCTCTTGGGCAGAACAAGCCCTTCCAAAACCTACAATATGATGACTGTATCCGGTTAAGATCTGGTTGATGGCTGGATATCTTGTGACAGATGGATAAATATTGTCTTAAATTTGGGAGGGCTCCTATGGGGATGGATTGTGAAGTTTAAGCAATGTCACAGCTGTGAAGATGGGGCACAAAATAGTGGTAAACCTTACTAAAGTGAAAGTGCCATGGTTTGGACAGTACCTTTCAGTAGTTTAAATACCCTGTATGTCAAGCAGACAAGAACTAAATTTTCTGGAGACTGCAAATGGTCTCCGTGTTTGTCACTAAACATTTGGTTTAGTGTTTATACCTGTATTCATTTAATCTTTGAACCCAAAGCTTCATGTATTTGTAACGTTTTTATTTTCATCTCTGCAGACTTTTGCAGAGTAAAATTTTGCACTAGTAAATTCATATATTGTCAGTGTTACTATTTCTGGCAGCTCAGTAGCAAGGTGAATAGTTTTGAATATGAAATTACTGGAATTGTATAAGGCAGACTTAACTTGCACTGAAAATGTATATAGAAAGGAGATAAAATATTTCAAGTCTGCTAAACATACTTGAGGATCCTTCATATGTGATGTAAAAGTAAAAATAGATCTTCTGCCCTGGCAACAGGCTTTAAAAATACACAATAAAAGACACTGTCTGAACTATGGTGTTATCACCAGCCAGCTTATCTGTACATTACTCTCTTGTAGTTTTCTAATACAGAGTAAACTTCTTATTTTTAGAAAGTGGAGGTCTGCTTTGTAATTTCTTGTACTTAATTGGGTAAAAGTCTTTTCCACAAACCACCATCTATTTTGTGAACTTTGTTAGTCCTCTTTTATTTGGTAAATTATGAACTGATGTAAATTTGTACAGTTCATGTATATTGATTGTGGCAAAGATGTACAGATTTCTATATTTTGGATGAGAAATTTTCTTCTCTCTATAATAAATTGTTTCCTATCTTGGCATTTTAAACAAATCTCTTGTCTGATTATGTAGGAGGGGGTATATATTTATTTTCTTTTAGCCCCAGAAGAATTAACAATCCAGTGTGAAGGATATGAGCACCCATGGCAAGCTGAATACAATGGAAATGTCTTTATACCCATTTGGAGTTTCATTGAAGACTATATTCACATCTTTGGGATCATGCATTGGATTTAGTTTAGAGTCAAAAATATCAATTAAATCATGGTAAAGACATTACACAAAAATAATGTCTTCATGATATGGAAATTAACACAAGGGTTAATAATTCCAGGAAATATCCATGAAAGAAATAACAGAAGTAACATCCACCAGTTACAGGAATAACATTGACTTGTTTACCAAAAAGGATTAAAGTAAAAAAAAAAATAATTATGAAGTGGGGATAAAAAAAAAAAAAACATTTCAGTGTGGCCCATCATTTGTATCATGTCCCTACTGGATTCTTTCCTCCTAGACTGTGGGAAAATGCCATGCTTCATTTAATGCCGGATAACACTTTACAACACCGCTGCCTATACCCAGAACAGGGCATACTGTAGCTTTGCACAAAGTTTGATTGCATAAGCGCAAATGTTACAGTTGGATAATGCCTTGCAGAAAGGCTGATTGCATATACAGTACCCAGAGTGTTGCAAATGTCCTTCAGCCTGGATAAAGCTTGGCTGAAAGGCAGCTTGCCTTTCAGTTTCTTCATGAATCTATATCAGTGGCCTCAATCACCTAAAGGTATGTACACACATTTTCTCTCAATGTTTCTATTTTTTCTCATATCCAGTAGATTTAGCATGTTTTTGGAACATAGTTGACTAGTGTTACCTGTCCCATACATTATTCGTCACTAGCAAGCTGTGAAGTCAGACAGACTAAACAGTGTTTTTCAAAGCTTTATATTGGTATGTCAGGAAATTAAGAACACTACGATATCCCAAAAACATTAGTGATGTATGCATTTGATTCCTAATCTGTGTACTTCACATGACCAAAAGTGGAAAGATCTACTATGACTACTCTAAACAATTGGTGTCTCCTAATATACCATCATAAAATGTGGTCTGTCCACTGTATGAGCAAACCAAGAAAACAACACATGTAGGCAATTGAGCATCCGGATACATGCACTGTTAATGGGAGAATCTGAGTCTATGGTTTGTTTATGATTTAATTAGCCTTTTGACTCGTCTCAAAGAACAACAGGCCTCATGTTTATACTTTAGCTAAACTGAGCAAAAACTGCTACACATTACTATTGCCAACAGTGGGATTTTAAGTACCTTTTAAAAAAAAAATTTTTTTTTATTTGAATGCTGAAAGAAGTGTGGTTTCACGTTGAACAGCCAATTTTTCTTTTGCGCAGTGTCCTTCTTGCTCTCACATTTTATTGCCATTATCACAATTTCTTTCAGGCTTTGGAAAGTATAACATTTTTTTCCCCCAGTAACGATGTAGTATTCATTCCTTCAATACTTCGACATGAACACACAGCCAGCAGTGCTTCTTTTCTGTTGTCGGTCATTAAATTATACTGAGTTAGATTGTCAGGCCTCAAATGAACAAATCTGAAGGATCTAACATAAGATTATGTGGAATCATTTTGTGTATCTTTAGTCTTTAATCCCCCCCTAGCTGTAGTGCAGTAAAACAGTTGATTTCTGGTCAGTCTTAAACCAGGCAATTATATTATGACTCTTTTTAAATGATTAATATTTTCTTACAATACTATAGTGGGCACAACCTGTAATTATAATTGCTCCCCCTTGAGTCGCAGTCCAAAAAGCAAATGAAGCTGTCTCGAGGGTTTAACAGCTGAGTATGCAGAAAACATTAAGTGCATAATGCTTTATATTAAAAGCAAGGCTTCATTATATCCTCTTAAGTTATCCGTGCAATGTTCTTGTTGCCACTGTCGGTGGACTTGAACTTCAGTGAGACAAAGACCAACAGTTGCCATAAACCTGAATGATACTTGCCAAACAATGCATTTCAAAGCTAAAATGTACAGAATACGTTCTGAGATTAGTCATATGACTAATCATGTTCAGGTACTTTGCCCTTTCCAGTTAGAAAAACAATTTGTTTCAACAATAACTACTTGTAGTTCAGGAGTTAGGACTTTCCACGCTGGTGTTGCGCAAGTTATGATGGCCTATCTACAGCAGTTGTTTGTTTTTTTCACAAACTTGTCGAGGACGCCAAATACATTTTTAGACGGAGCCTTGTAATTTATCACGTACTCCAACCATACGTATGCTGAATGACGTGATATTGAAGTCGAAATAAGAGCAATGCTTCAGATGTTTCACATTTGAATCCTTTTAAGGCAGGGTGCATTCATTCATAGCTGGGATTAGTTATAGATTCGGCTTCAATCAGGAATTGATACGTCCGCTTTCTATGATAAAAGTATTTCAGGTTATCATTTACACTACAGCTATAGTTACGTGCCTCACATAACAGGCTGGCTATGAATGGATGTATAGATATATCTGAACATGTTTATACACTTGAGAGTATGGTCCATTAGCCATTTTCAATTATGATGTGTCCTCATCTATCAACTGCAAGCAAGTTGCACCCTGAGCTGCAGATTGTGTTTAGTCTGGGTTGTAACAGCACAAACACACTGCATGGTGTCCTTTTTATTGCAACACTGCAGAGACAAAGGATTTATTTACTCTCCTTTTGATAAATTAAGCCTTCAGCTCATACAGGGTGTGGTCGTTTTTCTGGGGGCAAAGTCAGATAATATTCCATAACTTTTGGTCACATCTGCTAATTGTTGCCCTAAACAAAATGGAGGATTGTTGATCATATTACTTTAATAGTGCCACAGTACATATAGTCATACAATTACAGGTCTCAATTATGTTTTTAAATCTTGCTTGAGTATGCACCATAATTATTTTGGGTACGGAAAAATACACAAAGAGCTTAGAGCAGCAATCCCCAATTACATTTAAAAAAAAAAAAAATTAGAACCTGATCCGGGATGTCCTCCTGAGATAAATTGTGCTCCCATGACCTTACTGTTCCCGGGTCATCGACAGGTGTATCCTTTTTAAGATTATTTGTCCACGGTACCCAAAATGTCCATGTGTCAGTTTCTCTGGCAGCCAATAAAAAGTCGGTATTTTATCACATAAAATGTCAGCTTTCTCGTAGTGACCCAAGTGCCCATATATTAACATTCTACTGACACATAAAACAGTTGATATCTGGGGAAATGGATATCAGACCTGTCTGCTATGATTTTACTCCAGGGATCACCCAGTTTAGGTAATAAAAATACGAAAATGTAGAAATGTAGGGGGTGGGGTGGGTTGTTGCTTTCTAGCTGCTGTATTCCATGAATTTTAGATCTGTCGCACGCACTTATTTGCTCAAGTACTTACAATCACATTGACCTCTGTGCAACATAAAACTCTAGCGAGCTAAAGCTATTTCAAATTAAAAGAATTACGCACCTCCAAACAATAGTGAAGAGGGAAATAACGAAGGGAAATCATACTACGTTATTGTAGTTATACCTAACCCTTCATTACTCCTAGCCAAACACTGAACTAGGACTCCTGCCATATTTCAGTGTCTTGATGGGAGTAACTCCAGGTGTACAGTTGTGTGAAAAAGAAAGTACACCCTCTTTGAATTCTATGGTTTTACATATCAGGACATAATAACAATCATCTGTTCCTTAGCAGGTCTTAAAATTAGGTAAATACAACCTCAGATGAACAACAACACATGACATATTACACTGTGTCAAGATTTATTTAACAAAAATAAAGCCAAAATTGAGACGCTATGTGCTAAGTACACCCTTACTGCTTCCATAGGAATTAAGATGCTAAGTAGTAGACAGGTGCTGCTAATCAAATGCCCTTGATTAATTGATCATCAGCAAGTGTGACCACATCTATAAAAGCCAAAGTGTTAGCAGTTTGCTGCTCTGGAGCATTCAGGTGTGTGTTAAAACAATGCAAGGAGAAAAGTCATCAGCAATGATCTTAGAGAAGCACTTGTTGCTGCCCATCAATCTGGGAAGGGTTATAAGGCCATTTCTAAACAATTTAAAATCCATAATTCTACAGTGAGAAAGATTATTCAAAAGTGAAAAACATTCAAGACCGTTGCCAATCTTCCCAGGAGTGGACATCCCCACAAATTCACCCCAAGGTCAGTCCGTGCAATGCTCAGAGAAATTGCAAAATACCCAAGAGTTACATCTCAGACTCTACAGGCCTCAGTTAGCATGCTAAATGTTAAAGTTCATGACAGTACAATTAGAAAAAGACTGAACAAGTATGGTTTGTTGTGAAGGGTTGCCAGGAGAAAGCCTCTTCTCTGAAAGAACATGGTAGCACAGCTTAGGTTTGCAAAGTTGCATCTGAACAAACCACAAGACTTCTGGAACAATGTCCTTTGGACAGATGAGACCAAAGTGGAGATGTTTGGCCATAATGCACAGCGCCACGTTTGGCGAAAACAACCAAAGCATATCAGCACAAACACCTGATGCCAACTGTCAAGCACGGTGGCAGAGTGGTGATGATTTGGGCTTGTTTTGCAGCCACAGGACCTGGGAACCTTGCAGTCATTGAGTCGACCATGAACTCTTCTGTATACCAAAGTATTCTAGAGTCAAATGTGAGGCCATCTGTCCGACAGCTAAAGCTTGGCTGAAATTGGGTCATGCAACAGGACAATGATCCCAAGCACACCAGCAAATCTACAACAGAATGGCTGAAAAAGAAAAGAATCAAGGTGTTGCAATGGCCCAGTCAAAGTCCAGACCTCAACCCGATTGAAATGCTGTGTCTGGACCTTAAGAGAGATGTGCATAAACAAATGCCCACAAACCTCAATAAACTGAAGCAAAGTTATAAAGAAGATTGGGCCAAAATTCCTCCACAACGATGTGAGAGACTGATAAAGTCATACAGAAAACGATTACTTAGAGTTATTGCTGCTGAAGGTGGTTCTACAAGCTATTGAATCATAAGGTGTACTTAGTTTTTCACTCATGGCTTCTCCATTTTGGCTTTTTTTTGTTAAATAAATCATGACACGGTGTAATATGTCATGTGTTGTTGTTCATCTGAGGTTGTCTTTACCTAATTTTAAGACCTGCTAAGGAACTGGATTGTTATGTCCTGATATGTAAAACCATAGAATTCAACAAGGGTGTACTTTCTTTTTCACACCACTGTAAATATGACTTCGATAATGTAATGTCTTCTTTTGGCTGTAACATTGATAGAGCTTAATGAGTAGGATGTTCATATGCGAGTGGCTCATTTGCATATCATTTTCCCTAACATCTGTTCTAATAATGTTAGGTTTTTAATGTGACATTAACATAGGTTAACGTTATGTTACTTTCTTTAGTGTGTACAGTATTACAATTAACGTTAAGTTAACTGAAATTAAAGTTCCATTAAATATTCTTACAGAGTTTGGTGAGTCTAAAATAACGTTGCAGGCCGGATAAGGCCTTGGCTATACGTTCGTTCTGAGACTTGGATGGAAGCCATATTTAGGATGTCTAAAAATATTATTTTGAAACAGAAAACTCCTGGAGGAATTTACAACGAAACGTAATAAGGATTGAATTATCTATTGACCTTTGTATATGTACAGATCAAGTTAGCAGTATCAGTGATTTTAAATATCATTTTGTATTTTAAAAGGATAAAGAGTATTGGGGGTGGGCTAAAGGTGTTTGGACAAATCCCCCTTGGCCATGAACTGCTGCCACAAATCTGAAGAAGGTATTATTTTATTTAATGTGCACATAAGCAAATTAACTGTCTTTTCTAGCCATTATTTTCATGTAATACGCCGAAAAGAGCAACGATTTGTTCTCAAGGATTAAAACATAAAAGTAGTGTTGACTAACTAAAGTTCAATGTCAATTATATCAGGTTTGTGCTTTCATTTATCTCGCTATATACTCTGAGTTTGACGTATTCCTAAAATGTATTTTGGCTCTTGCTTTTTGCCGGAGGTAACCAGTCTGCTCTAGTATTGTGAAATATGCAAGCAACACATAGCTGAAGGCTTAAATCACTGATCTTTTTCCAGCTGCATACGTTGCAATGCATAACACAGCTGTGCTGTATTATACAACATAAATACATGCACCCATTCAATATGATTATTTGAGTAAAAGGTGAAACTGATAAATAGTGTTTGCGCATTGTCCTTTAATCCTTAATCAAAGGCAGCATCAGTAAATTACTTTATTTCTTAAGAGGATCTGTTTGGGGTTTTCTATCCTGTTCTCTCCCTAGAAAGCCTTTTGAAGCCTTGAAGTAATGGAACAAAATGGAGCATGCAATGAGAATGAAAGAAAGCCGTGATCAGAATGAATATTTAACATAGTGTCCTTGGGATGACAACTGAGGTTATCAACACGACTTTATCATGATAATAATCCAGAATAACATTGTAATAATGAGAGAGGAGAAAAACATGGAGCTCTAGCTGAAAAAGCCTCTAAAAGGAGCAACAGCCAAAATGGTGACAGTATCAGTGGATCATCTTACATCTCTGCAACAACGGATTTGTCATGTAATGTTAACGAGAGAATATTTGCACACCTGGTCTCTACAATGTCACATGATTTTGTTTCTAGTGATTTGGAATTGCTCAGATGTAAAGTAAAATGGCTCATCCATTAATGCCTGATACGAAAGGAATTGTTTCTTCACCTCCTTTGACTCTGCAGTATATTGGAGGCCTCTCCAGCAATGAAAGTTGAAACAAAACAGTAACAGCTGCGCATGTGCTCAAGCTAATTTTAGGCATACACGTTCAGGCCTGTTCTAAATTCCATGAATAGGCGCAACCTGGGTTGGTCTTTGGACTCCAAAATATTATTGGTATACCAAGCAATTTCCATAATATATCCCTTATTTATACAGCAACATGGCACTCTGGATTACTGCCGACTAAGAACACTTTGAATAAGTAAGCCACTCAGATTGTTACCAAAGTTGAAGCCGAGTACACAGGTAATGGTGTATATATGTATCAAGAATATGCCAATTTAACTAGGTACATCATAAAATGTGGTTTCCCATTCAATAGCAACCACATATACGGTAATGCCACTCTGGTCATCATGGTGCAATTTCCAAATTGACAGTCATTTTGGAAGAGATCACAAAATAGGAAACATGATCGTTACAAAAGTTTAATAATAACTTTATTGCATATAGCGCTTTTCTGCTATTGAGACTCAGCGCTTCACAGTTACTGTATAGTGCGTGGTACTGCAGCACATAGGAATTTTACAGATACAGTCTCTGCCCAGGTGAGCTTACAATCTTTTTAGGTTAAAAAAATTGTAAAACATTACAGCAGCAATCCTCATTATGTAAACCCATTTTTTACAGGATTGGAACTGGAGGGTCCTCCAGAGCTGCACTACGCTATTTTCAGCTCCAGGAGCCCCCATTGATTCCTGATATACTTACAGGTGAAGTTACTGGTATTACTTCCTGATTTATAAACGGCAAACTGCAAGTGATAAAGTTGCAGCTTCCTAATTCGCCCATGATTTGGCAGCCATTTTGTTTCCACTAAAGGGAGATTTAAACCCAGTAGCTTAACCGGTAAATATTTCAGGAACCGGGAGCTGAAAATAGAATGATTCAGTTCTAGGGGGACTCCCTGTTCCCTTCCTTAACAAACAATGAACAGGGGGGGGTGGAGGAAGCTGTCCAGCCCCCTAGAAATAGCCCCACTCTGGGAAATCCCGCGGCCCCCTAAGCCGGTCAGGTCACTGTGACGGTGAAGAGGTAACCAGGCTCACTAATAAAAGGTGAAGTCCGTTTGGTTACCTCTTAGCCATGTGTTGGGGTTCAGGGGGGTCAGCTCTTGGACCCAACTGTTGTAAAACATTACCTTTAATTATGTGACAATAAAGAATTTTTGTGTTTTTACCTTTCCAGGGATGCCAGCAAGCAGGGATTGCTTTGGTACGAGTTTCAAGGGGGGAGGGGGGGGGGGGGTTGCAGAGAAAGTGTTGTCAGAATGTATCTATCTAGTCAGGGGCCAGAGTTGCTGGTTCCCCTAAAAATGTACCCAGGAATCAGGTCGGATTCCTGGATGCATGTAGACACAGTGTCTCTGTAATATCTCCCCTTGAAAACTCTTGCGCGACTAACCGCTAGGGTTCCCTGCTTCAGCACAGCCCAGAAAGGTAAATGATGCAAAGGGATGTAAAGTATCCCTGTAACTATAAGGGGTCCCTAGGTTAGGGGGGGATAACCAGTTACTGTACAGGTAACCCAGAACCTGCTTAGAGGTTCTGGGGGTACTACAAGGTTGTGAGGGGGCTTGTAAAGTCCAGTCCTATTTTATAGTGTGTGGGGAATATGGCTAGTAAGAAACAAAGTGCAGTTTTTTTTATTCTATTCCCCATACCCGCAAAACGTAGGATATTTTTAAAGTGTATATTTTATTAAATTGTGTGTTTTAAAACATTTATGCTTGTGCACAGAAATGAGCTGGGACTTTCAGAACCAATGCTCTGACAAGCCACCGGGGCTACCAATTAGTGCCAGTAGGTCTTGCAGGACATCTGGAGATGAAAGCCCCAGAGGATGTCTGAGGTGTCAAGACCATTTGGACAGGAGGGAAGGACTCAAGTTTCCACGTCCTGGGATCAATGGACACTCTTTTCCTTTCCATTTTCCCCACAAGTGTGGTGGGCACATTTCCCATTGGCTGATTCATATTTCCCGCCTACCCGTTTTTTTTCAAGCTAACTCAACATGCCCCCTGCCTCTGACATCATCAGCCAGATGAGCCCTGCTCTGAGTGGCTGCGGAGAAATTTCTCATGCTTTGGATGGGGCTGTAGTATTTTTTTAATGAAACTCAGAAGTATTAAAACCCCATACGCCTATCAGATAGTTAGTTCTCCAGTCCTCAAGATTCTCAGATTCTAAGTTTCCAGTTCCAAGTCTCCAGCAAGAAAGGGCTGCTTCAGCGAAAGCTGCCTGGAATATTTTCTGTCCTGTTTTTGCAACTGTAATCAGGGTTAGGATTGCCTGCATCGAGGAGAGTCTAGGTTGTTACCCCAATTCCCAAGTAAGTGTGTCTTTTTGCTGTAGTTTGTGTATCATTGTTTGTATTCCTTTTCTTGTGAATAAATTTACAATTTATTTCATTAACTTGTTTTGCTCAATGCATGATCCTGGTAAAAAGGTGTAAATTGCCTAGTCTCCCATGACCGTCACTATGTCCAAAGAGGCAATACCGGACACATACATGCCCACTATTACCTCTCATTTTTTATTGGACAGAGTGTTCAAATACAGGATAGTCAGGTTCAATACTAGACACCTGGCAACCCTACTTATAGTGGTAAGCAGAAAGATCGGGATCACATATTGTACAGTATGTGTACTGGTCAGAAAGGAAACACCCTTTTCCTTGTATTGCACTGCTTCACCTTAAATAACAATATTGGACAATTATGAAGGGTGGAGTCTTTTCTGATAATGCTCAGGTATTTTTGACTCACTATAACTGCCCATTAGAGTATTACTGAAACCACAGTGCTAAAAAATTGTCTTAACAGAAAACACAATTACTATAGTAGATGTTTGTTCCTTTAATATTAATTACTGTATATTAACATAAGTAAAGATTGTTTTAAAAGACCAATGCAACGTTACACTAAAGGTGCAATCTGATTCAGCAATATATAGGAGTTCTAATAAGGTATGAGCACTTGTAAGCAGCATTTTTCATAATGTAAGATACGATGGATAATTTAGGCCTAAAAGCTTAAGTGCAAAAAGTAAACTAACAGAGTCCCTGATGTATACAATGCAAACTGCAAACACTTCACCTAACTGGTGAAACAAAGCCAAGGCAATTCCAAAGTTGCAAAATGAGTGACAATGGATATAGTTTCTACAGTATATGTTTACAGCATTATTTCTTCACAGTAGGAGCACAGAAGGCTCTCACAATGAAACAAGTGTCCAGGATGATCAAAAGCATTAATATTCTTTGGTAACTAATTGAAAAAAACAAACATAAAATGATGTCTCTACTAAGAGGAATTATACATTTAAAGCAGCAAAACATGATATCTTTTATTTCTAATTTTTTTTTTACCAAGAAGTAATACATTGAGAGTTACCTCTCATTTTCAAGTTTGTTCTGGGCACAGAGTTTTATAACAATACATGGATACATTAAAAGAATAGGGGCTATACAGTCAATTCACAGACATTTCATGGGCAGATAGAGTTGGAAAATTGGGTACAGGAGATAAGGCATGGTGAGTTTCAGATTGAAATAGAGAAGCTTTAACTTCACCAAACATCAGTGAATGGCAGCAAACAGCTCACACCCTTTGGCTGTGCCAAAGGCTTGTCCACCTTTGCAGCGACGCAGATGTACACTGAGGGGATTCAGATTTAATGCAGCTGCGAATACAAAGTTCTTTGGCCTCTTGGCTCATTAACATTCCAGTGGGTGAGGTTGACGTTCCACAAAGTCCAAACAAATCTGCATGCTGGTCCTGTGCAGAGGGGAGCAGCTCTTAGGAGTCCCATCAGGCATCCGCAAATGTCAGAAAGGAGACAACACAGTCTCACTTCCATGATCTGTGTTGAGATTAGCTGCGGATTACGTCATTGTGTGGTGCCGCCCACTGACATACGGAGCTCCTTCCCTGTGCTGTGACAGCCGGAGTTAAAGACACGCAGTGTCTGAGTACTGCAGCTGCTGGAGAGAGCGGGTCCCGATCGGCGTTCCTCCATGTATCTGGCTGGCCCTGACTGCTCCGGTTTCTTGAGGGATAGGAAGGTGGGGCGAACCACTGCAGCGCCTACAGCCATAACTCAGCCTGTGAGAGAGGATGTGGTACTTACTCACTGTGGTTCCTGTGGAATAGACAGAGAAGCATACTGTCCTTTACTGGTTTTTATACCTACACACTCATTTAATTTTCTATTTTGTACGTGCATATCTACCTTTTTTACATAAACTTGATTTATGTATACTACACTATGCGGGTTTTGCGCTTTCTTCTTCTTTTTTTATCTATTTAGCTGGCGTTATCCTGACCTCAGCTTTTCCAGTGTATCTGCAGACAGCGAAGTTTTTTCAGTATTTTTTGCTCTGTGGTGTTAATTTATTTTACATCACTTATATGGTTGATAACTCACAAGTATATGTTAAACAATATTCGTTTAACTGTTGTTTTACATCTTCTATATGTTATCTATTTTGACCATAGGTCCATTATGACGTATAATCACAAATCATATTACACACAATTATTGATGCGCTTGGACATTTTTTCTATGTATCCGCAAATGTATATGGTTTTCTTTTAAAATAAATCACTTCTGTAGTATTACATAATAGTGACTGTTTTTGTTTATTCAACTTAATGCCATTTCTTATGAGTTTTAAAGCATCCTTTGATTTCTATAGCAGGTTTTAGCTACCTGCCCAGCAGTGCAAGATCCTTGCAACACTTTCCTGTTTGTGATAATTTGTTGCCAATATTCCCAGCAGTTTGAGCTGTACACTGTATCAATAAATGTGTGACAAGCGGCTTTCTCCGAGGGCTCAGGCTGTCAGTCTGGATCCACTAGAACACGGTCTTTTAGGGTGAGTGACACAAGGAGATGTTCCTTTAAGCAGGCTTCTGCCTGGTTTATTCAGTCCCAGGCACTTGGACTGCAACACTGAAAACAATGTACAAAATATAGCCCTGCTCAACTGAGCAATAACTAGACACAGGATCACCCTGACTAAGGTTGGGCGGCTTTCTGGCTTCCAACAAATCAAAATCGCAAATTTCACAGTCAAATTTAGTACACAAATGATTTACCCTTTTAGGGGGAAGGTTTCTCACCTTTCTGCTTGCTGGCAGCCTCCAGGCTCTTGCAGAGAGGGGAGAGGAACCAAGAAACAAGCTTTAAATACGTTTCCTAATTAGCAGGACAGGTGACAGAAATCAGGCAGCAGACAAACTCTGGTCTGGATCCCTCATCCCTCAGGTCCAGCACTTGCGAAACTGTGGGATAGAGTACATCTCTTCTGTGGCTGCTCTTTCCAGCCTAAACAGGATAGAAGCTGTCCGGTATCCTGGGAGCCCTATATATCGAATTTATTACCATTCCCTTGTTTCTGTCACAAAGGATACATTGTATCTGCTGAGTTACACTGACGGACGGATTGATTGAAACTAAAGGAGGCCATTATGTTAGGCACCAATCAGGATTTTTACAGACAGTAACAGGAGCACCAAACAATTTCCAGTTTTGTTAAGAAAATAGAATTAAACATTGCCACATGCTTTACATATAAAAATATGAAAAAAGGGGGAAAGTAGTATGGCTGCTATAATATACTTGGTACTCAGAGGATTCTTTCCTACAGGGTCTCAGGAGAACAGTTCAGTGTCTACCTGTAGACTTGTTGTACTTTAGGTTGTGGTACTTTCTAAGAGACCAATTTGAGAGTTGTTCATAGATGAAATGATAGTCTACAGAGTTTATGGACTCTCCCACGTCTCTTCATCTATTGTACTAACTAACAGCAAATCAGGAACAATATGGCTACTAGAACTTTGAACTTGAAAATTATGGTTTCAGAAATGTCTCATATGATTAATATTACAAATGTGGACAAAGTTGCAAATACCTTTTCGTTCTTTTCAATCATCAGGACGCACTAGTGATCTGAGATAGGTGGAGTACAGCAGTACAACAGTACAACACTGGACAAAGGGTGCGGTGCCAGCTGCTACTGGGAAAAAGACTGGCAAGAATCTCTAAAGAGAGGGAAGGGCTGCGGAATTCAACTATATTTTTGGAAGTGTAGTGAAGCGATTAACACATTCTAACTTCAATTATTAATCTTTGTCAGAAAATTGAGACTTGCATGCACTTTAGCCACCAGTAAATTGTTTCTACAATTCAATTATTTCGCTTACTTCTTGTCTGAATCCCAGGGCTTATTGCTGTAATTTGATTTTTAATAGAATTCCCACCAAATTTCAATGTAGACTTAATAGATCCTTCTTTACTCTCCACATGCCCACTGGTCTTGTTCGGGTCATGGACAGGTGCAGTTTAAAAATATCCAACTAAGCAAAAATCCAAGTATGCATTTACAGTATGTATTTAGAGGAGAATGCCTCTAAAATAAATTACACATGTATCTGATCCAGTTGTCGCATTGAATTGTACAGTTGTGTTAATGTCCTGCTATTCTTTGTCACATTTGTTGACTAGAAAAGAGTGTTCACACTGGAATTTAGTAGGGCATGAAATAGGCCCAAAGCAGCGGCTCCAAAACTATTCATGTGCTGTCAACGTTTTGAGTATATTTCACTTGGATTAAATGTGTTTTGAAGGAAGAAATATTAATCCTTGTCGTGCTTAAGTGACCTGTAATATATGACTTCTCGTCCCCCATAGGAACACATATAGGAGTTAAAATAAATCGAAAAGCACATAACACCAGCTCTGTTTTGTAACATTTACTTCATAATCCAAGATACTCAGTGATATGTTTATTTCTGATAGTTTAAATCCCAAAATGCAAAGCAACAAATACTGTAGAGTATGCAGCTAATCATATTCAAATGCAGTTAGTAAGCATAAGAGTTCAGAATATGATGAATATATATATACTATTCGTTTCCCATTTTATTTCTCCCAAACAATCTGGCACAAGTCCACAATTTTGTATCGCCTGCACCTCCTTTCCATCCCCTCTCTCCTCTCTCTCCCCTCCATTCTCTCTTTCTCCTCCCTCTCCATCCTCTCCTCTCTCTCCCCTCCATCCTCCCTCTCCTCTCCATCCTCTCATTCTCCTCCCTCTTCCCTACATCATCTCTCTTCTCCCTCTCCCCTACATCCTCTCTCCTCCCTCTCCCCTCCACCCCCTCTCCTCCCTCTCCTCCCTCTTCCCTCCCCCCTCCATCCTCTTTCCTCTCTACACTCTCTCTCCTCCCTCCCCCCTCCATTTCCCTTCCATACTCTCCCCTCCATCCTCTCTGTCCTCCATCTCCCCTCCATCCTCTCTCTCCACTCCATCCTCTCTCCCCTCCATCCTCTCTCCCATCCCTCTCACTCCATCCTCTCTCTCCTCCCTCTCCCCTCCATATATATACACAGACACACACACACTTACCATCACAGACACACACACTCTCCTACACACACACACACACACACACACACACACACACACACACACACACACACACACACACACACACACACACACACACACTCTCCCACACACACACTCTCCCACACACACACTCTCCCACACACACACACACTCTCCCACAAACACACTCTCCCACACACACACTCACACACACTCTCTCTCTCTCACACACACACACACACACACACACACTCTCCCACTTACATACATACACACACATCTCCCCCTCCCAACACGTTACCCTCTCCCCCCTCCCCAGACATCACCCTCTCCTTCCCTCCCCACATATCACCCTCTCCCCCCTTGAATCTCACACATCACCCTTTCCTACCCATGCACCTCAAACATCACCTTCCCCACCCCTTGCATCTCAGATCACCCCCCCCCCTTGCATCTCAGATCCCTTTGCATCTCAAATCTCCTCCCCCTCTTGTATCTCAATTCACCTCCTCTCCTGCACATCGCACGCCGAACTTCCAGCGCGGGGGCATAGCCTGCACAGGAGGCCGCAGCAGTAGCTGGGGGGGGGGAACAAATCTGAGGCCTGGCAGCCGGACATGTACCTGGCAGTGCCGAGATGGCGTAGGTCAGGCACAACTGTCAGCGCTGGCTGGGCCTCTCAGCCCGGGACAACGTGTGTGTCTGTGTCTCCTTCCCCCGGTACCTGCTCCAGTTGCTGCCTCCGCCTCATGTCTCCGCCAGTCCCGCAATGCCATCAGCATCACGTGCCATCTGTCACCCGCCACCACAGTGTTCAACCACGCCCCCGCATCACTCCCCTACTGGCTTTTGCCTGACGGCGCCCCACCCCTCCTATGCTCCTTTGGATGAGGCCCCAGCGACACACAGCTCCTCTTAGGCCGAGCTCAGACTGGCTGCTACGACCATGCGCTTGCGTGCGTGCCTCCACCGCGCGCTCCTGCAGTCCAGCGATCTGTGCTCAAACTGCTGGAGTTGGGTCGCGGTGTTTGGGGGCGTGGTGGGGGACGTGACGAACACGCACGAAGCTGAACCAACTCACGTGACATGACTGCAAGCCCAAATTTCAATTTGGGTTGTGGCAGCAAATTGTCGCAGTGTCAATGATGTAGTTTGCCGCCACAAGCCGTTTCTAGTGTAACGGGTTTTTCCCCACCCAATCTCACATTGGCCCGTGTGGTCTAACCAGTCCCCATTACATGTTCGTGTAGGGTGGTGCACCTGCAAGTAACAGGACTCGTGAGTCTCCCGCTTGATGGTATTAGGGGATGTCATCAGGACAGGTAGCTGAGGTAGTGGGTGCGAGTCCAACTTACAACATGTGCAGCGCCTCAACCTCATCAGGGTCTATGCTTCCGCAGGGAGATGGTCCTGGTGAGGAACTCCTTCTGGGTGGTGCCATCCAATGTCGAGTAATCTCACACTCACACAGTGGGGTTTTCGTTAACAAGAACATCTTTATTGTAGCTTGGGATGTAGCAGACTGCCCCATGCAGCTGCCGGCTCTAGCCGCACATCTCTTCGTGCTGTCCCTTTGCCAGGTACGCCCTCCCGTATTGAAGTGGGATTCCCTCTTCTCCTAGGGAGATCACCCCTGTGCCAGGTCCCTGGACACAGAGTGGCTTAGACAGGCTTGATTGGTCAACCTGGACCGCTAGTTACTGCACTAGGGTCACAAAGTGTTCCTACAATCCCTTATGCAGGAGCATACACTTTTCCAGCTACTTCACACAACTGCTGATTCTTTTCTATAACTGACAGTGTTGTGCCTTATATACTTCAGGAGGCAGGCGCATCCCTGATGTCACTATCCAGGGACTCAGAGCATACAGCCACTCCCCTCCATACATAGGGCACCTCACCAGGGTGTGAGGGAAAACCTCCATAACTACTGCTGGCACACCTGTACTTATCAGGACTTACTGCCAACAGAAAGGGAAAGTAATATACCATTATTATGCATGGCTATATACGCCCCCTGGTGAATCCCCACCGTCCCGGCTGGGGCCTAAATTTGGTGTACCTTGCGCCAGGAAACACTGTAAAAGAACACACAAATTAAGCGTCAAACATTACCACATCTACATAATAATGTCAGAACATCACGCTCACTGACCAGCAGGGGGCGCTAAAGAAAAGGACAGACCACTCTATTCCAGGACCTAATAATAGTGTCGAGGGTCTGGTTTCTTCACCTCCCGTCCCGCTGCATCGGTGACTGTCACACTATACTCTCGAGGCAGACCTCGTTCATTACAGTACACCACTTTGTGCATGTAAATACTGCGCCCGATTTTCCAAACCCTCATCAGTTGGGAAACCCTCTGCTCAGCCTGAATTCCCTTAATGGCCCCTCCCTTATTAACAATGTAGTACTCTATGTCAGTACGGAGCCACCTCTCTCGATTATCCTCTATCTCTCTCATCAGAGGTTCGGGGACATAAGGGTACTCAAGCCCATGAGACCGATTATACTTTGCTGTAATGGCTCGCTCAGCTCGACATGCCCGGGTCAATTTAGTTTGCCCAGCCCTTCCCGGCAACACCCATGATAGGGGCTCATCTGACTCCACTGGATCCTCTAATCCTTCAGAACCTTTGGGTCTAATAAACCCCCCTTTAATTCGGTTCCACCTCACTTTCAACTCTTTGAGGTATGCCTCATCACTGAACTCCCCGGGAGCCCACCAATGGTCAACTATCCCATCCCTTTCTAAAATGAAACGGGTGCCGTCTATCCATGCGACATAACCCTCATATAGTGGTGCCCACCATCTAGTTTCCCGTACCTCCTCTGAGTTGGATTCTAGTGGCTCTTCCTCTTCAGGCCCACCCGAAGATACCCCTGAAGTACCCTCAGATGGCGTAACCTTTCCCCGGTGCTGTGATTTGTTCCCACCCGTGATACTCAACACACTAGGACAATCACTGGGTACCGACCCTTGTCGGGAAATCCTCCCTCCACCCTCCGATCCATCATCCGAAGTTCCCCAGTCCAGGCTTTCAGTCCGATTCTCCATAGGACCCCGGGAATCCCCTGACATCCCCAGGCTAGAAGTAGACCCGAATGAACAAGTGACAGGGACAGGGGATTTAACTAGTGCCTTGGGACTAACTTTGGGAGTGGACGGGGTTGGGGGACGGGGTTGGGGGACGGGGTTGGGGGACGGGGCCGGATGGTAGGTATTGGCAGGGTTACGACCTGCTCCCCAGCAATACCTGACTCGATTCCGCCACAAAGTCCTTTCTTTTCTCCGGCAGCTGGGCTTCTCGCTCTCCGGCTCGAGCGCCCATTCCGTCTGTCAGTAGGGGATCGACTTCCGCTGCTCGACCGCAGAGGTGCGATCATCTCCCACTCGATGCCGCTCTGTCCGTCCGGAACTTCTTCTGGGCACGCACGTGTTTCGACGCCATCTTGGGTTGGGTCCCCAATCGAGACCTCTTCCTCCACGAGGACATCCGGCAACGCCCGTCTGCTACGTGGTCCAGTCTAGCCCTGGACCCGCTCTTCTTTCACCTCCACTCCCTGGGTCTGTGACGAGCACGGTGCTAGCCTACTACCCCGCAGTGTCGGGGTGGATCGCCCTCCTTCCGACCCGCTAGTCACCACGGTAGTGGGACTCCGGCGATCGGGTTGTCGCGGTACTGGAGACACTCGACTCCGTGTCTCCACACCACGAGGGATAGCATCTCGCCAAGGGGTACCACTTGTATGGTACCCTGACAATAAGTCCTGCGCATCAGGCAATCTTGCACACTCCTCGTCCGAGGACTCCAACTTACAGTTCGGGCGGGGCATTCCAGTAGGGGACCGCCGATGGGCTCCTTTCCGGTCACCCCTCCGATGGCTGGTTTTCTCTGACTTGAGAACCAGGCCCGATTCCTGCTCCGCGGGACCTGCACTCTCACTCCATAGTGCATCCGGAAGCTCCGCTGCCGACATCGGGGCAGGATCTTTCACCCCCACGGCTTGTACTGGCACAAACGTCGTCATGGGCCACATATACTGCAGTCCACAGTGAGTGCATCGAGCCTCACTGTCCACAGCTCCGCCCGGCAGTCTGCACTGCAGGCAAAGACATACCTCTGTCTCCACACCCTCTACATGGATAATCAGGAAGACTCCTGGAGCCGAATAGGGATGTGTAGAGATCAAGGGACTCTGTTCCACTTTCTCAGAATTTTCAGCCATAGTCACCAACGGAGGCACTGGTCTTAGAGGTCTGTATCGATCAATGGCTTTTTGCAACTGAAGGGTAGGGACTGGTTGGGCAACCCCTCCTCCTACTTTCTCCATCGGCATCCGGCGGAACTGCAAATCACTCCCCCTGGTTGAAACTAGGGGGATGTCTCGTAGACTTGTAGGCTGACCCAGCACAGGTGCAGAGTGAGTCATAGTCCACGAGGGCGCGGCTCCAGCTTTCGCGCCAAACTCCCCAACAGGGTGGGGTTTTCTCGTTGCCGCCAATCCTGGCCAACAATTAGTAAACTGCAAAGTTGCAAGACTTTCTGCAGCTGGCCCACACGGTGTCCCGGGAACGCGGGAACCGCCATTTTGGTTAGTACTGTCTTTCTTCATATTTGAGGTAGCGTCTGGCTGTTTGTTTATTGGTGTATAACAAAGTCCATTTCGTTCCTCTCATCTCGCAAGGCTGTCGTCCTCACTAGTCTCGAGGGTACTTTCCCGAGAACATAGACAGGACAAACTGGGCGCAGCCACGGCTTTCACGCCATTCCATAACAAGCTCACAAAAGTCTCTCCTGTAGTTTGTTCTTCTTCCACGCACAGACCACCTGCGTGTCCTTCCTCGGTCCGCCATCCTGGACCCTCTGCTCTTTGCAGATCCTCCATTCTGACGGTTGTTTCTCGATCACTGTATACTAGATTATTGTACATGGAGCTCCGCTCTGCGGGGCAGCTACCACATCAGTACAATAAACATGCCTTGTGCACCACCTCGTGTACCTAACGTAGATCTGATTCATGTTTGCACTACCTCAGGCTAGGCTCACTCTCTCAGTGTCTACTGTATCTCCTTCCTCCCATTCTGTGCTCCCTTCGGTAAGTGATCTGGAACGGGCTAGAGTACTCTATATCTTCCATGCAGTACTTGGGCGTCTACCTACTGTTGGCTAGCCTAGTCAGATCCTCTCCAGAATTCCTGACCTCGTTAACAGGCTATCCCTTCAGGCATCCTACCCCTAGCGCTACCTCAAGGTGACTCGGACAGCTATAGCCCCTCTCCAGACCCACTAACTCCTCTCAGGTTCCCAGGTCGTCCCTGCGGTTCCATCCCAACACAGCACAAAGTGGCAGCATACACTTTCCCTGTTTCCTAGTGTGCCTAGCAAAAGCCTGTCCTGTTAACAGGTGTATCTCAGCAGCGCCTCCAATTGTAATGGGTTTTCCCCCACCCAATCTCACATTGGCCCGTGTGGTCTAACCAGTCCCCATTACATGTTCGTGTAGGGTGGTGCACCTGCAAGTAACAGGACTCGTGAGTCTCCCGCTTGATGGTATTAAGGGATGTCATCAGGACAGGTAGCTGAGGTAGTGGGTGCGAGTCCAACTTACAACATGTGCAGCGCCTCAACCTCATCAGGGTCTATGCTTCCGCAGGGAGATGGTCCTGGTGAGGAACTCCTTCTGTGTGGTGCCATCCACTGTCGAGTAATCTCACACTCACACAGTGGGGTTTTCGTTAACAAGAACATCTTTATTGTAGCTTGGGATGTAGCAGACTGCCCCATGCAGCTGCCGGCTCTAGCCGCACATCTCTTCGTGCTGTCCCTTTGCCAGGTACGCCCTCCCGTATTGAAGTGGGATTCCCTCTTCTCCTAGGGAGATCACCCCTGTGCCAGGTCCCTGGACACAGAGTGGCTTAGACAGGCTTGATTGGTCAACCTGGACCGCTAGTTACTGCACTAGGGTCACAAAGTGTTCCTACAATCCCTTATGCAGGAGCATACACTTCTCCAGCTACTTCACACAACTGCTGATTCTTTTCTATAACTGACAGTGTTGTGCCTTATATACTTCAGGAGGCAGGCGCATCCCTGATGTCACTATCCAGGGACTCAGAGCATACAGCCACTCCCCTCCATACATAGGGCACCTCACCAGGGTGTGAGGGAAAACCTCCATAACTACTGCTGGCACACCTGTACTTATCAGGACTTACTGCCAACAGAAAGGGAAAGTAATATACCATTATTATGCATGGCTATACTAGTGTGATAACTGTCATCCACTAGCCTCAAAGAGCGATGAACGTGCGCGCGCGTCGCATAGCATCCTGTCTGATCTGGGCCTTACCCTGTGCACACAGGCACTCTGTTCTATGTTCTATTCTTCCTACGCTACGCAGATAGCGTAAAGAGAATACGGTTGAGTGATGGGTCGCCTGCGGATAAAATGCACACACCCCAGGCGAATGGGCGAATGCATTTATCGAGCCCTCTCTCTCTGTGTGTATATATATATATATATATATATATATATATATATATATATACAAAAACGGATATGTCAGGGAACATAATAACAGTATAAAAGTAAAGATCCAAAAGATTGGAGCAGGTGCTACTGCTACGTACTAAACTGTACTATGTAGAAAGGTAAAAAATATTTTTGATGAGCATTGTATATTTTTTTATTAATTTGGATTGCTGGCCACTTATAGGGGTACAATACAGACTATTTATATCTATTATTTGAAATTATAGAATAATTTTGGGTGTTTATATACCTATCGGGAGTTTCCGTGCAATATTTCCCCTGATCAGCGCTATCGCAGTTTATGAATGAATAACCCCCTTTGTGTAGCAAGTGGGGTTCCTTTTGTAGTAGCTGGCAACAGACATTTCTTGAGGCTGAGTGGAAGCAGGTGCTACGGCTCCACGGCTGTCCTCGACCTATTTTAACGTGTAGCTGTCAGCCACTGAGGAAGCAATTTCTGTTCTCTGCTCTCCACAGACATCTCACAATATCCTGTAGAATCTTGGGGAGGTGGGGGGAAATGTGAGTGTGAGGAGGGAGGATGTGAGGATGACCATAAACGTTACATTTGCAAGGTTATGCTTGCTGACTGTAAATTGTACTGTATATGTGCACATTTGTGTGTTTATGCATAAACAACATCTGTGTCTATGGTGTGCTCCGTACATACAGTTTGTGGCTTTGACATTGGAGGCATTGTACCGTGAAGAAATGCATGGATTCATCTGTCCAGATCAAGGGAATTAGAAATAAAACCTGTGGCGCATGTTTTCTAAAATCAAAAGGGAATAGAGAGTTCCAGGGAATATGTGTACATGGGCTGAGCAACTGATTGCTTTGTGTCTACAATGCCCTTTATTTTATGCAGTGTTAAAGAGCGGACAGTGATACGGTTAATCCTCAGAAGCAATTTATAGAATGCATCTTAGAATGTGCGGGGGCTGTTGTGTTGTTGATATACATACAGTACAGTATGTGTTTTTTGTCCTATGGTGCTTATTAAATAGGCAGGCTTTTAAAGCTTTCTAATTCTACCTTTGTTTCTAAACCTTTTATGAATATATTTTTTTAGAAGCACACAAAACAAGTAGAACCTGTATGAGGCCTGAGAGCACACTAATAAAATAAGATATAATTATTACAGGCATACATGAATATAACACCGCCTGACAATGCATTGCATAGTGTGAAACGCGTTGTGGCTGCAGCCCCCTCCTTGTTGTCCTGTGTACTTGCGCATTGGGATATCCACGAGTCGGAAGAAGTTGTGAGCGAGTGAGACGTGCACTAATGAAGGGCATGTGGGATCTTTGAACAAGGAAGCATCACCAAGTAGAAGCTGATCCCAGTGCACAGGATTTCAGGCTCAACACTTCTAACCCACCCTGCTCCTCCTTCCACCTGGACTCTTTACTTGGCAACACAGACAAATTTTATTTGAATCTACTGAACTGCAGCTACGTTGAATGTACGTTTCTACTTGCTTATATCTGTATTGCATAATACAGTCTTTTCCAACCCTTGGTGCGCTCGGTGTTTCCTCTTTTTATGAATATATATTAGTATATAATGCTGGCACAGACAGTTTGTAGACACAATGAAACCCTGCCCTAAAAAACTTACACTCAAATTTTCCCTATTCGATGTGCTGAGACGTGGTTTTTCCCATTCGGGAGAAGTCATTTTTTAGTCCCATGAATTTTAATTGAGCTGGTCTCTCCTCCATGGGAATGCATCTACGTAGCATATTGAAAAGGCGCCAGGCCCATCACAAGATTAAGCTGTCCTGATTTGAAGCCTCACAATGTTTTATTCTATGAATTGCCTTTTCACTTTGATTATATTCATCTTTGTGAAATCCTCCAACAGATTTCTGATGTTGAAAAATATTTATATAAAATCACTTTTTTTTGCAGATGTATTTACTTATTTTTCAACACAGTCCAGCACTGTGGACTTTTTAAATCAATCTCTTCTCAGGTAGATGTGAGCCTCTAATTTGCCTTTTATGAACTCTATACTGTTTGTTATTGTGCTTTTTGTAGTCAAAAACATCTTCATTTATGGAACATCTCTTAAAATTAGTTTTAAAAAAAGTGTTTGCTGAATGCTTACACTTTATTAAAATATTAATGTTCATTGGTAAGTGGGACTGGGGCTTTCAAATATTTTTCATAATACTATAAAGACGGAAAAGTTCTGTTCAAATCTTATATAGTACTAGCGTTGCCCGGGATGTAAATCCGTAATAGGTAGTATTATGTATAAATAGGGGAACAATAGGATGACTATATGGTGGAAAGGTTGTATAATAATGTTGAAAAGAAACATGGAAGAAAATGTAATACGATGTTGTTGTTTAAAAATGGTTTATTGTAAAGACACCACAGTACAATGTATATTTTGGTGACATAAATTATGTAAAATGTGAGGTGGGTGTGAGTGGGTGTGAGGCAGCGGATGGGTGTTCAGTACGGGTGGCGTGTGGGTAGTGAGTGCTGGCTGTGGTGGGTGTCCTGCTATGGTGTGAGCGGATGTGAGGCGGCGGGTGGGTGTTCAGTACTTAGTGAGTGCTGGCTGTGGGTGGGGTTCCTGCTAGGGTGTGAGCGGGTGTGAGGCGGCGGGTGTCTGGTGAGTGCGGGCAGCGGCTGGTCAGTGATGTCGGTGCGTAGGGGTGTGAGTGTGGTGGGTGGGTGTGAGGCGTGAGCTGGCGGGTGGGTGGTGAGTGGGTGCGACGGCTGGTCAGTGATGTCGGTGTGTAGGGGCGGGAGGCGGCAGGCATGTGTCGAGTGTGTTGGGTGGGTGAGAGGCGGCGGGTGTGTGTCGAGTGGGGGAGAGGTGGCAGGTGTCAGTTGAGTGCGGGTGGCTGCTGTGGGGCGCATGGGTGTGAGGAGGCGGGTGAGTGAAAGGCAGAGACGGGAGGCGGCGTGAGGGGAAGGCAGGGGCGGGGGGTGAGGGGAAGGCAGGGGGTGAGGGGGTGGAAGGCAGCAGGGGCGGGGGGGTGTCACTGTGTGTGTCAGTGTGTGTGTGTGTCAGTGTGTGTCTGTCACTGTGTGTGTTGGAGGGGTCAAAAACAGAGCTGGAGGCGGTCAAAAACAGAGCTGGGTGGGTCAAAAATGTAGCTGGGGAGTGGGGGAAGGGGGTGTCACTGTGTGTGTGTGTGTCAGTGTGTGTGTGTGTGTGTGTGTCTGTCACTGTGTGTGTCTGTCACTGTGTGTGTTGGGGGGGTCAAAAACGGAGCTGGGGGGGGTCAAAAACAGAGCTGGGGGGTCAAAACAGAGCTGGGGGGGAAAGGGGGTGTCACTGTGTGTGTGTGTCAGTGTGTGTGTGTGTGTGTGTTTGTCTGTCACTGTGTGTGTCTGTCACTGTGTGTGTTGCGGGGGTCAAAAACGGAGCTGGGGGGGGGGGCTGTGTGCAAAAACTCACAGTCTCAGTTAAGCCTCCCCCTCAGCAGCAACAGCCGACACCACCACAATTTCCTCACCTCAGGCAGCAGCAGTGTGCCTGGGGGTTGGGGAGCCCTGGGTTAAAGCGCACCAGCCAATGAGAGCCGTGCGGGGGCGGGACACACACGGGTTGGGGGCAAGACACACTGGCCAATGAGAGCCGTGGGAGGGCGGGCGGGCGGGCGGACCGACAGACCAATCAAATGGTCTACAGAGACTCACAACCAAGATTTTCAGAATTATATATATAGACTAGCTGAGAGCCCCGGCGTTGCCCGGGATGTTTGTGGTGTGGGTGTGGCATTTGGGTGGGGAGTGGTCCACACGGCCCATGTGCGGTGGTAGTGCTGCTGTGGCTGTACTGATGGTGATTGTATCGGTGTGCTGATTTGGTAGGGTTTGATGCTGATGTGGGGGTGCGGATGTGGGTGTGCCGATGGGGGAGGTGCAAAGGTGGCGATGTGTGGGTGCTGATGGTGTTGATGGGGGCTGGGAATGGCGGGGAGCCGAGAATGCCAGTGTGCTGGGGGGGCATGGGATACCGGTGTGCTGATGTGGTGGTGCTGGGGATAGTGTGTGTGTGTATACATGTTTGTGTGTATACATTGTATGTGTGTGTGTATACCTGTGTGTGTGTGTATTTGTGTACGTGTGTGTGTATACGTGTGTGTGTATACATGTGTGTGTGTGTGTGTGTGTATACATGTGTGTGTATGTATACATGTGTGTATGTATACATTGTGTGTATGTATATATTGTGTGTATACAACATGTTTGTGTGTGTATACACGTGTGTGTATACACATGTGTGTGTGTGTATACACATGTGTGTATACACATGTGTGTGTATACACGTGTGTGTGTATACATGTGTGTGTGTGTATACTGCACCGACACACTTTATTCGAGCAAATACCCAGTATGTACCTGGCAGATACCTGGAATGCGCCGCTCCTCACCTCTGACAAGCCCCGTTGCGTTTGCCTTCCCAGCCTGGGTTCATGCCTGGCTGACGGGCGGCTGATCTGTTAAATGATAATGATTAGGATTTAATAGGCTGCAATGCTTCGCGTGTCTACCAGATGGCATAAATTCATGAATTGTAATGCAGTATATATATATATATATATACTGTGCAGTATTGCAGCCAGCGGGAATAAAATGCTTCAATCCCTGCCTGGAAAATACCTCAATGCACTCGGGCAGAAAACAGTCACAAACCTCAATACACCCGGGTATACCCGAATTCGTGGGACTAGCCGAGCTCGAATAAAGTGTGTCGCCAGTGTACATGTGTGTGTGTGTATACGTGTGTGTGTACGTGTGTGAGTGTATGTCTCCATGTGTGTGTGTATGTGTACATGTGTGTGAGTATACGTGTACATGTGTGTGTGTGTACGTGTCTACGTGTACATGTGTGTGTGTGTACGTGTACATGTGTGTGTGTGTATGTGTACATGTGTGTGTGTGTACGTGTACATGTGTGTGTCTGCGTGTGTGTGTACGTGTGTGTAAGTGTGTGTGTGTACGTGTGTACGTGTGTGTGTGTGTCTACGTGTGTGTGTGTGTCTACGTGTGTGTGTACATGTGTGTGTGTGTGTGTGTGTGTGTCTACGTGGGTGTGTGTGTCTATGTGTGTGTGTGTCTACATGTGTGTGTTTGTGTATACGTGTGTGTGTGTGTGTATATGTGTGTGTGTTTGTGTATACGTGTGTGTGTGTGTATACGTGTGTGTGTGTATACGTGTGTGTGTGTCTACGTGTGTGTGTGTGTCTACGTGTGTGTGTGTGTGTCTACGTGTGTGTGTGTGTGTGTGTCTACGTGTCTACGTGTGTGTGTCCCTGTGTGTGTGTGTGTGTGTTTGTGTCCCTGTGTGTCCTTTGGCCCGTCACTCCGCCTTAGGCCAATGAGAGGTGTGCGGGGGCGGGCCAAGGGACCAATGAGGTGGGAAAGGGGGGGAGGAGGTGAGGAGGGGGGAAGGGGGGGAGGTGGTGGGGGGGAGGGGAAGGGGGGGAGGGGAAGGGGGGGGAGGGGAAGGGGGGAGGGGAAAGGGGAGAGGGGGGTGGAGGGGAGGGGTGGGGAGGGGAAGGGGGGGGGAGAGAGGGGGGAGAGAGGGGGGGAGGGGGAGGAGGTGGGAAGGGGGGGAGGAGGTGGGAAGTGGGGGGAGGGGAGGTGGGAAGGGGGGAGGGGAGGTGGGAAGCGGGGGAGGGGGGAAGGGGGGGGGAGGGGGAGGAGGGGGGAGGTGGTGGGAAGGGGGGGGAGGGGGGAGGTGGTGGGAAGGGGGGGAGGTGGTGGGGAGGAGGGGGGAAGGGGGGGAGGTGGTGGGGAGGAGGGGGGAAGGGGGGGAGGTGGTGGGGAGGTGGTGGGGAGGAGGGGGAGGTGGGGGGAGGGGGGAGAGGGGAAGGGGGGGAGGTGGTGGGGAAGGGGGGGAGGTGGTGGGGAGGAGGGGGGAAGGGGGGAGGTGGTGGGAAGGGGGGGGAGGTGGTGGGAAGGGGGGGGAAGGTGGTGGGAAGGGGGGGAGGTGGTGGGAAGGGGGGAGGAGGGGGGAGGTGGTGGGGAGGAGGGGGGGAGGTGGTGGGGAGGAGGGGGGGAGGTGGTGGGAAGGAGGTGGTGGGAAGGGGGGGAGGTGGTGGGAAGGGGGGGAGGTGGAGGGGAGGTAAAGGGGGTGGGGGGTGGAGGGGGAGGGTGGAGGGGAGGTGAAGGGGGGGGTGGAGGGGAGGTGAAGGGGGGGGTGGAGGGGAGGTGGAGGGGAGGTGAAGGGGGGGTGGAGGGGAGGGGAAGGGGGGGGGTGGAGGGGAGGTGGAGGGGAGGTGAAGGGGGGGTGGAGGGGAGGTGAAGGGGGGGTGAAGGGGAGGTGGAGGGGGGTGAAGGGGAGGTGAAGGGGGGGTGGAGGGGAGGTGAAGGAGAGGTGAAGGGGGGGTGGAGGGAGGTGAGGGGTGGGTGAGGGGAGGTGAGGTGAGTGGTGGGTGAGGGGAGGAGAAGGGGGGTGAGGGGAGGTGAAGGCCGCTCCCTCGTCCGGCCGCTCACTCACCCGTCCGGCCGCTCACTCACCCATCCGGCCGCTCCCTCAGCCATCTGGCCGCTCACTCACCCGTCCGGCCGCTCCCTCAGCCGTCCGGCCGCTCCCTCAGCCGTCCGGCAGCTCCCACGTGGATCTGAGGCGGGAGGCAGCTTGTTGTGGCCGCTCCCCCGCTGTGTCCCGGGCGCTCGCTCCCCCGCTGACTGTAGCGGCGCCGGGGGGGGGGGGGGGTGGAGGGGAGGTGAAGAGGGGTGAGAGGAGGTGAGGGGTGGGTGAGGGGAGGTGAAGGGGGTGAGGGGTGGGTGAAGGGGGTGAGGGTTGGGTGAAGGGGGGTGAGGGGAGGTGAAGGCAGCTCACTCACCCGTCCGGCCGCTCCCACGTGGATCTGAGGCGGGAGGCAGCTTGTTGTGGCCGCTCCCCCGCTGTGTCCTGCTGACTGTAGCGGCGCCGGGGGGGGGGTGCGCGCGGGTGTGGAGGCTGATGTTCAGGGAGGAAGAGGCGGATGCTCCGGGACTGGCGGGTATGTGAGCCCCACCCCCCGGGTTATACATGCTGCTAATGTACACCCCCCCCTACTGTGTGTGTGTGTGTGTATAAGTTTTACATGAGTAACTCGGTATGAGTTTTACATGAGTAACTTGGTTTGAGTTTTACATAAGTGACTTGGTTTGAGTTTTACATAAGTGACTTGGTTTGAGTTTTACATGAGTAACTTGGTTTGAGTTTTACATGAGTAACTTGGTATGAGTTTTACATGAGTAACTTGGTACTGTATAAGATTTACGTGAGTAACTTGATATAAGTTTTACATGAGTAACTCGGTATGAGTTTTACATGAGTAACTCGGTATGAGTTTTACATGAGTAACTCGGTATGAGTTTAATTTGAGTAACTTGGTATGAGTTTTACATAAGTAACTCGGTATGAGTTTTACATGAGTAACTCGGTATAAGTTTTACATGAGTAACTCGGTATGAGTTTTACGTGAGTAACTCGGTATGAGTTTTACGTGAGTAACTCGGTATGAGTTTTACATGAGTAACTCGGTATGAGTTTTACGTGAGTAACTCGGTATGAGTTTTACGTGAGTAACTCGGTATGAGTTTTACGTGAGTAACTCGGTATGAGTTTTACGTGAGTAACTCGGTATGAGTTTTACGTGAGTAACTCGGTATGAGTTTTACGTGAGTAACTCGGTATGAGTTTTACGTGAGTAACTCGGTATGAGTTTTACGTGAGTAACTCGGTATGAGTTTTACGTGAGTAACTCGGTATGAGTTTTACGTGAGTAACTCGGTATGAGTTTTACGTGAGTAACTCGGTATGAGTTTTACGTGAGTAACTCGGTATGAGTTTTACGTGAGTAACTCGGTATGAGTTTTACGTGAGTAACGCCATGCTTTTTTCCCCCTCACATAAAGTAGCAAAACATTAAGGGTTAATAAAGAGAAGTTTCACAAGATGTAGGTTCCATGTAATCATGCTTTTAAATATTTATCAACATTGTCATAGCAGCCATTGCAAGTTACAAACAGTAATGTCTGGTGAATAGATCAAAGCATTTTTGAAGGCCTGTCACTTTGCATGAAACACAGCTTGTGAAATGAATGCAATGTTCCTCTTCTGTATAGAGTGTTAGTTATCACGCTTGGTTTTTATATGTTTATATGAACCCACTTCCCCTTCAAAATCATATTTTATTTTTCCCATAGGAATTTTAAGGGCTGATCTATATCCATTGCATTCCTGCTTTTCAAAAAAATTATTGACAACTATGGGCCTCATGCAGAGAGCAGCGCTAACAGGGAAAGCGGCATGTATTGGCGAAATCTGCCTTTAGAAAGGCAGATAATGGGGAGTTTTAAAAAAAGCGCCATTTTTTTTTCTCAGAATCTCGCCGCGCGGCTGGAGAGAACAGAAATCTCTCCAGTCTTGAAAACGGCCGTATGCAGAGAGCAGCGAACGCCATCTAGTGGCTGTTCGCGGCAAAAAAATGGCGCGATTTTCAACATTTTTCCTCTTCACCAAGCAGCTGGCGCTCCGCGGCTGGTGGAGGAGAAAAAAAAAAAATCGATTTCTTTCCCACTAGTTTCAACAGCGCTCATAGCGCTGTTTGAAACTCTCCATATGCAGAAAGGATTGTAAATGCAGTTTTATGCCCTTTCTGCATATGGAGAAAAAAACTCTCCAATAAAGCTAACATGCTCTATAACTACTCCCTCCACCCCCCCCTCCCCCACTATGGGTGTCCAATGACTATCACATTTTTATAACATCAAAAATAAAAATAATTTGGACTGAGCAATCAGTATGGGATCTAGTTATTAAGAAAGACCCCTGTTCAATAGGCTGTGAAGTACCCTCCCTGTGCTGTAGTTCAACTAACCTGAACTCAAATCTTCTCCAGCACAGAAAAGATGGCTGCACAGCATGGAATGCCTTTACGAGACAGTAATACAGGAATGATGGGACGTTTAAGTTATATATGTATGCCTTTATCACCCCACTCATATTTACTAAGCTCCCCAAACAAAAAGGATTGGTGATGTCAGATGACTTAAAAGTTAAGCAGCTAATTATTGACCTGCTGCAAGTAATTATGATTTCCAGTTGATTTTAAGAAAAAATCTCAATCACTAGATCCATAAAGATTTTGGCACCTGTTTTTTTTGGACCAACATCATCACCATGGTGGTTTTACACAAGCTTGTGTATTCACCTCATGTTACATCAATACAGTATTGACATTAGAGTAAGTCAAAAACGTGATGAAGAGAGGACCGTTTAAGGTCATGTTTAGAGATGTGTGAATGCCTTAAAATGTGCTTCATGAAATGGTTTGCAAATGTATCGTAAATGTATCATGTTCACAAAAGTTTTGCTAAAGGTCTTAGTGCTTAATTGTTTTTTTGCCATTTTTACGAATGTTGCCAGAGTTGAACAAAAATGGCAGTATGTAAAGTGTCATGTGACCTGAATTTGGGGTCATGTGACCTGCACATTGACTTTTAGTGCTTGATATAAAATTTGTGCAATGGATAAAAAAATAAAACAAAGCAAAATTGTTTGCCAAAAAAAGGGGGGGGAAATGGTAAATTTCATCCTGGCTCACACTGTTAATCCATTCTCCATTTAGAATCGCTGGAAAAACTTTACTTCATATATTGCTTTATTATGTATCAGCAGAAGGACTTAGGTAGAAATAAATGGTACTGTACAGTAACAAAGTAAATGCTGCAGGTGGTTGATATAAACCAGCAGTGCAGAATGGTGACTATGAGGCCGCCCTAAAACACACAATCCCATGGATTGTTTTAAATGACAGACAGGATTTGCAAGTAAACCCACAGAACGGACACAAAATAAAAATAAATATGATTAATGCTTTTCAACTTTACACATTTTAGGGGAAAAAAAGATTATGCTTTGTAAACAAGGCTGCATTGTGATATGAATTAACCCTGAATGCTTTCCTGAGGGGAATGTCTTCAACTTCTAAACCGTAAATGTACCACTCAAATATGTTTAGCGGTACATGGGGTAATGCGTAATTACTGATACTCAGAACAGGAGTACCTGTTACCAGTTACAAATCCAGATCTTGGAGGGCTGACAGCGCAATTCATGTGCTTTTTAAAATAGTATTAGTATTAAAGCAGGGTTGTCTCTGGAGCTGAACCCCATTCATTTCCGCGCCAGGGATCCTCTGTTTCCGGAGATGCAGACCTCAAAAAGGGGTACCAGTGTCTCGGTAAAGTTTCAAGCTCCCACATCACGTGGGCCAATAGGAAGCTGAACCTGATGACGTCGCGGCTTCCCATTGGCTCACAGGGTGGTGGGGCTTTGAAACTTAGTCATTATGTGAACCCTGCCAGCTGAGCGAAGTGGCTACCGGCAACCCATATGGTAAGTATCTCCGCAAACAGGGGGTGCCCCCGCAGCTCAATTGAATGGTGTTCAGCTCTGGTAACCCTCTGCTTCAGTCCTTTGTTAAAATGACATTGCATGCTTGGATTTCCTCTTTAATGGCCTGTGTAATTTTGATACTTGGCAGTATTGCACATTCTAGCCCTCAATATTCACTGGTCTAAATCTAATCTCACACCTAATTATTAACTAACTCTGTCCTCATTTCTAAGAAAAAACTGTTTCTCTCAGGCTCTCGTTAAGAATTTTTGGATATGTCAAAAGCCATTGGTTATTACAGCTTCTCATACGACCCATAATGGAATGTTGTACAGTATGTATAAACTAAATATATGTTACTTTCAGTACACAAATCAGGCTCTCGTGATAATCTTGCGACACATTTTTGCTCAACACAGCTCAATATATATTTTTTACTGCATGGCACAATCTAAAAGGTTTTGTTCCAAGACTATTGTTCACTGATGAGATCACAGAGTTTAAAAATTAAACACACTTATGTACAGGGCCGGATTAAGGGTTGGGCTGGCCGGATTGGTGCCAACTGAAAAGGGGTGCCGCACCACATGCGCCTGACTGTGAAACCATCTTTAAATGTCGGAGCCTTGCTCACCCTCGTCAATATTGAGGGACATTTAAAGATGGTGCATTGGTGCAGAGCACTAGGAGCGATGGGACATTGACAAAGCGGCGGCACAGGACAGAGCACACAGGGACTATCCCACGCCGCCACTCCATCAATGTCCCGTGTGGCCGAGCGCCCTTGTCAATGTCAATGTCCCTTGCTTCTACTTTTGGCGCTCCAAGTCCCGCACCTGCCACTCCGAGGTGCCATCTTTAAATGTCCCTTGACTTTGATGAGGGTGCGCAGGGCTCAGATATTTAAAGATGGCGCCGGGGTCGGAGCATGCGGCGAAAAGTCAAGAATGTTGCACTATTTTGTACCTTTTTGCCGTCCTGGCTTCTTCCTCTTTCAGCTAAACGACGTCACATTACGATGCGTTTCCATGACAACATGTACCTTCCTGCACCATATCATCCACTCAAACTCCTCCATCTGTGGGGATTGTTCATTACACGGTTTCATATTCTCTCCGATGAGGAGATTGAATTGCCATCAGCCTGACTGTGTGCATCACTGAGGTTTGGGAGTTAATCACTCCATTCAGTCTCCAAAACATCAGTGCATAGATTCTAACAAGCACTTTCAATACCCATCCCATTGAAGGTTTACACCTGTGCCTCAATTAACTCACAGAGCAGGGCTTTTTGTGTGCCAATTTAACATCTATCTTGGTAGGAGATCTACCCCTTTTGGGTACAGAGATTCCAATAGCACCCGGACTCCACCTTTGGAGAGCATTTTTGTCACATATGAGTAAACATCCTGTGTCTTTTTTACACAACATTTTTTATTATTCTGATCACTCCGGAGTATTTTTGGAGAGCTTTTACTCATTTTTTTAACCATTTAGTGACTTTCAGTGTAATTTTTTTTATTATATATGTTACATTAAATTGTATAGTTGAGTGTATACTCGTTTCTGAATTAACCCAAATATAATATCTTTATATACTGTATGCACATTTTTGGAGCATGCACTTTCTTTTCTTGCTATTATAAACAGTCACCACAATTGGTTTAGCTTGGAAAGCAGCTCTGTCTCCAATTCTTCCTCCTAGAAGCTGGCAATACATATATTTCACTTGCACAGTACAGTATATTGATTGCTAAAAGCATTCATCACGCAATAATATCACATCAAACACTTTTATCACATAAATTGGATGGTTTATACCGTGAGGGCAATATTTATATATTTATGCACAGTAAATCAATTATTTTCACACAATCGGTGAAACTGTTTGCACTCTCTAGCACTCACCTACCTTATAGGATTTAATTTATAGGACATTTGAGTGTAGAAATTAGTGCTGATATCTTTTTTCTTTATACATACACATATATATCAGTATATATATATATATATATATATATATATATATATATATATATAGTGAATATTTGAGTTAACTACGATATGCAGATGACATTGTTATTTTTGCCAGAAGACCTCCAACAAGAAATTGGAGATCTCGCTGAAGCAAGTAAGAATGTAGCCCTCCATATGGACATCAGCAAGACCAAAGTGATGTTCAACAAATATATCAAGTCTGCGAAGATTCAAATAAATGGAATAGAACTAGAAGAAGTCAAATACTATGTCTATCTTGGCCAGCAAATAACAATGGATTGGGGTCTTTTGAATGAAATCAATAGGAGAATGAAGATGGGATATAGAGCATTTGGAAGAAACTAGACAAAATCTCAAGAGAACCTTCCACTGTGCTTCAATAAGAAAGTTTTTTGACCAGTGTATTCTGCCCATGCTCAAGTATAGATGTGAAACTTGGACCCTAATGCGAAAATAATTCAGCCGTTTGGCAGCGTAAAGAAGCATGGAGAGATGTATGCTGGGTATTACCTAAAGAGACAGGAAGAAGAATGAATGGGTTTGAAATCAAACAAAAGTCTATGACATCACCACAAGGGTGAAGAAATTAAAATGGAAGTGGGCCAGATATATTACAAGAAGAAATTACCATCATTGGACAATGATGGTACTCAACTGGATTCTAAGAGAGATTAAAAGACCAAGACTACGACCAATAGTAAGATGGGAGGATGAAATCAGAAAATTTGTTGGAGCAATGTGGAGGCTTGCAACTGCAGTACCTAGAAGATTATTGTGGAGGCCGGTCATCCAGCAGTGGATCGACAAAGTCTGAAGATGAGGAAGATAACAGATATATATATATATATGTAGCCCTGCTTCCTATAGAACGCAGGCCACTAACATATGCTGTATCACCTGTAGGCTCACAGGGCCTAAGTCTCTGCCACGGAGAGCCTGGGGAACTCGCACAACAATTAAACTGGGTGCAGCGCATCCACCTGCGACAGCTTCCGCCAGAGGAGAAGTGGGTCTTCGCAGGACGTATATTCTTCAAACACAACCACACAGCAGGATACCTTAACCAATTGACTTTACTGGCATGCAATATCGTACACATACAAATATATCAGCAGTCCTCCCTAGAGGAGACACTCTAAGCAGCGTCACGGCAAACGCCAACCCTCCCGTGTCCCTCCACCGGGTGATCCCACCCTGTGTCCAATCCCCTTGGGATAAGTCCTCCCACCCTCAAGTGAGTCCGATCTCTATAAGTGTGAGTGTGACTGTGCAGCCACTGTGCCCCAAAAGAAATGAGGGTACCGTTGGTGCACTTGTAGAATTACCTGCCGGGTACTCCGGTACCCGGTACTGCTAAAATCTTCGCAAAGGATCTGCGAGGTGTAGAAGTCGTTCTCCCACCCACGTGGAGGTCCGGGGCGATCCCACCCGGACACATGGTAGCTTTCTAGCGGGGTCTGAGCCCAGACCTCCCGCCAAATAGAACAGTCCTGCTATCAATCGTGCGGCACTACGGGAATCAGGAACCTCACTATGGCAAGTCCCTAGCTCCGCTTGTCTCTACTGGGACTCAGGGCCTAACTGGGCCTGGGGCATGCGGCCTACGCCGAGGCGGTCGGCCTCCCTATACCGAAGCTCCGTCTCCTCTCCAGCCAGCTCTGACAAAATGTGCATGCAATCCCCTCCTTTTCCTGCCCAACTCCCAGCCCATTGGCTCAGCTCTGTCACGGGGACCCGCGGGGGCTGCTGGGGCCGGTGTCTCGCTACCTTCCTCCAATTAGCACTCTCCTCCTTCGCGGGCTTATGGCACGCACTTCTGCGCATGCGCAACCTCTGTCTAGGTTAGGTCTATACGGTTGCCAACCAAACATGGCGTCTTGCATGACGCGGAGCCTCCGTATCGGAGTACTCTCTACTGCAGCGCACCCTCCCCCAACAACAAGGGCGAGAAGGGGACCCCGGCTACATATATATATATATATATATATATATATATAGTATATTAGATTGGGATGTATTTATAAATACATATATATATATATATACATATATATATATATATATATATATATTTATACAGTATAACAAATGATGTGTGAGTGTGGCTCACAGTTTGTTTGTATGGTGTATTTGTCTCCAAAATGGCATCTTATTTCCGGCGCATACGAACTGGATTAGAGCCCTTAATCATCCCAATTCATATAACAAAAGTGATTAGTAAGTTGTACTCAGTAATGAAGTTACTAAGGTCGCATCAACATTTTAACAATCTCTACTTTTATTTTACAGAAAAAGCCGCACAAACGTTCCAATGGGAGACCTTTAACAGAATGACCAAAACAGTGCAATGGGTGTCCATTTGAAACCTCCCAGTGATGAAAAACGTCCTGGCAAAATCTTGTGAAACATTGTGATGTCGGTGAACAAAGGGCTGTAATAAAAATGTGCATAATTACATAAACATATGCATAAACAGTTCAAAAGTAAGGAAACTAAATCAAAAGAGCTATGTTTATGATTACCTGTAGTAGATCATGCAAACCAATCGCCTATGCTTCATCTAGAGTAACTTAGATATCCTTACATAATTTGGAGCAGCAATCTTAAACAAAACACTATTGAACCTTAAGTTACTTTTCCTCATATAAATCAAGAGATGTTCCTCCATGGAAATATGATAAAAAATATGATCGAAAAAGATGTCTTGTAAGTTGTTCTCCGAATGCCATAATGGTTGTTATTTTAATCTCAATAAGTACTACAGTAATATAAACAAGTCATTGCTGCTTTGGGGTGGCCCTACAGTTAAGAAAATATAAAGTGGAATAAATAGGGGATAAACTCTAAGCGCTGTTCTGTAATTCACCCGCATATGAAGCAAACCAATAATTATGTATTCCACATTCAACAACAGTACACCTTAATAAAAACTAAATTAATTTCGAAGGAGATATATCAACAAAGCAAATGATATAACATACAGTAATAGGTCTTGGAATAGCACGTTGGAGCTCAGACTGCTGCACTGAAAACTCTGTTCCAGCTGTGCATACACTGAATACCGATTAGCATATAGACAACCTTTGTATGTATAAATGGCGTATAACTAGAGAGAGATGTGTATATAAAAGGATATAGATATATGCATGTAAATACATATGCATTTAGATATCCATATATATTTGGAAATACAATCGATACATTTATATTGTAATATTTGTTTGAATGGTGAAATTTGTATATTTTTTATAATGATAGATTATGTGATGAGATTAAATATGTGATGTCATCATCAATGTCACGCAAGGCAAAGGTAATGTGATCAATTATGCAATGCAAATTGAGGCGGATTTATGGCTACTGGGCTTCGGACAATAACTGAATTTCTCAACTTTTGAATTTTTTAGTCCTTACCCGTAACTCACATTTAACAAAGCTTTTGTAATGAATTTCCTTTCTTTTGTTAAATTTGATCAAATGTTAAATAATACACTTTTATTTGTAAATTCTATTATACTACTTATAGGACATCTAAACCTAATATTATTATAAAACATATATTCACACCCATTAACTTGTTAAAAAGTCACATATGTATGACCGATTGAACTGTATAAATTGAAATGGCTGCCCTGTATCTGTGTATATGCTTTTTTGATTTAAAGTGACAATCGTGCGCGTGCGTAGTGACGTAATGTCAGTGCATGATGCGTAATGGGATAATAAGGGAGCGTCATTACGCATCACGCACTGACATTACGTCACTACGCATGCGCACGATCATGCCGGATTGCGCGCGAAACAGAATGGACTGTTGTCCTTCCAAACAACAGAGTGAGATCTGGACTTTGGATTTCGGTTGCAGAGCCATCTGGTTGACGGTGATAATTATTCACAACTGCTCATTTTTAATTTACCTTTGTGAGTGATATTCTTCCCCCCTTCCCTCCTGAGAATGTAGATGTACTTTTTTTACGCTATGGGGCGTGCGCTCTCTCCTCTCTCATATATATATATATATATATATATATATATATATATATATATAATATGTACAATAGATGACTGCGCTACTGTGTGAATTGCCAGAAATTAATGGTATAACTAAATGTTAAATAAATATAAATTAATAAAAATGTAATTGATAAAATATATGATTAAAAAATGGATATATACCAAAAATGCATATAAATCAATGTCTAATAAACAAACAATTCAAAAATAAAAATAAAATACGTGGTGCTGTGAACCTTCCTTTGTCTGCTCAATGCAGATAGTCCTATAGAGTCCAAACCAATATGTCCAGTATTTGGGGAGTAAATGTAGCACTAACAGGAAAAACAGGCAGCTTCTTTAAAAGGGTACAACGACCTCCCTCTCCACCTGCATAGAAAAATAGAAGAAAAAGAAGCGCCAAATCCTAGTGCATTACTGTGCAAAATCAATATATTTAATTCCCAAAAATCTCAATAAAATGAACTCACAAACATAGAACAAATAAAAGCATGTCCATGATATAAAATAAAATAAAAGTCAGTCCATGATATTTATAGGGAGGTGTTTACACATAATTAGCCAATAAATTAATAAATTATTCATTTGATAGAAACACCTCCCTATAAATATCATGGACTGACGTTTAGAGGGTATCCCTGAAGAAGTCATCATCGATGATGAAACGCGTAGGGCGTGGCTAAGATTGCGGCCGCCATTTGCCCACGAACATTGTTGCTTTCTACAGTCATACTTTGGCTCTTGTGTGTGTTTCACGGCCGGTTTACTACTAATCAAAGGACCTTCCAAGCACTGCTCCCTGGAGGGACCCTTCTCGGTAAACACTGAATGCGAGGTGTTCCGCTTCCGGTTTCTGCTGCACGAAGGAGGGTCACGTGACGACGCCACTAACCTGAGCCGGACGCTGATGATCGAGCTGTTGGCACATGAGAGCCTATCTTATACATGCTATTGATTGCTGTACCTTTGTGAGTGGGCATTTTACAGATTTTATGTTCCTTTAATACAATTTTATTATGGTAATGCACTAGGTGTGCGCCTGTTTCTTTTTCTTTCCTTTTTTCCATATATATATATATATATATATATAAAGTAGATTTTACCAGATTGGAGTCCGGAAAAAACGAGACAGCACACAGTCCAGTAGTTCCAATGAAGTTGTATTCAAAGTAACATGGCACCACCTCCAACGTTTCGGTCCACTCAACGTGACCTTTCTCAGTGTTCGACAAACCTATACATTTGCACGCCCCGGGAGAGTGGATTTAACATCGTGGCGAGCTCCTATTGGCCCAAGCAGCACACGTGTGGTACTAGATGGCGAGTAGATTTTTTTGCTTGGCGAGTAGATTTTTTGGTGATTTGTTGACCACTGTATATATATATATATATAAACTATAAAAATACTAAGTGCGTAAATTAAAACACCAAACAATAAAATATAGTCACAATTGCTGCCTAAGTGTTAAACTTTACACAATAGCAATATATATGGGGTAAAAGGGTAAAACACAGGCGCAAATTGTTGACTAAACAATTAAAATATGAGCATTGATAGACTGGGGATAATCTTAGAATCCTTGATTGAGTTCTAGAGTAGCAGAAGTTTAAAGCATATAGGATGTAAAATCCTCTCCGTCCTGCTGCCAGGAGTTGTAGTCTGCTTCCTCCCCACGTGGAACGCCGAGATCCTTCGTGGTAAGCTTCCTCCGTCTGCAGCTGCCTTCCTGAGCTTCCTGGTTCCTCCTCTGGTGCCGCGAGACTGCAGCGATGACGTCACTCAACCGAGATTACAGCCGATGCACCTGGGGTAATATCCAAGGAGTATTAATATATTCAGGAGGGAAATGTGCTAAATATTGAATTTAGGATAGGGGATGCTATAGATATGATCAAAAGCCTCCACCCTACGCGTTTCGTCCGGTTGCAAACAAAATATACCATTTTTTTTTTCAGATTTATTAAAAAAAAAAAACATCACATACTCATAGAAATTATTAGTCACTTATTTATATTGGTTTACATTATTTGTATGGTGGAAATGCAGTTTTTAATATATCTAAGTCTTCCAAAATGCAGGCAGACTGATTGTGGCTACTGCAACGTAGTAACATTTGTGCTCTCAAAACAGATGGGTGAGGGTGAGAATCTTGTTAAACAAGACACCATTTGCTTAGAAAATCAGTGATACTTCTGGTCTATAAATATATAAGTAGTGGTACTTCATACCACCTAATACCATCATCCACCACAGCCTTATCCTGAGGTTACTTCTATTTTCAACTTAAACACATCTATATATGTATGTTGTTAACAAATAGTTTGTGACCTGAATGATGCTTTTATCCAGACATATTTGTGGCTTCCTAACTTGTGTTATCATAATATACCCTATATCTTGGAGTTAATGAAATTTTCCTCGAATTATAAATTAATATTATTTTCTACCCTACTGTTTAATTTTAATTCTAGCCAAAAACATGAATAACAGATAAACATTTAATTATCATGAATCAGAATATAGTTTGTGCACTACAATGCCTATAATATATTACAAACGTCTAGTAATGTAGGAGATCAAAATATTCCTCCTAGTAGATTTAAACATAGATATTGCATTTTAATTAGTGTTAGAACCATGTGTCCTAACACTAGCAATCAAAGCAAGTAATTATTTTTTCAAGCAGTGTCACAATAAAGTACAATAATTGCATGAGAGAGAGACTGTGCATAAAAGGGAGCAAACCTAAGACACCGGTGAGATATGCTAATAGCTGGATTAGCTACAGTCAGGGGCGGATTGTCCTATCGGGCGGTTGGGCTTGCCTCAATGGGCTGGTGATGCGGCTCCCAGCAGCAGCGACCGGCAGCTCCCCAGCTTGCCATGCAGCAGCCATGCAGCTACTGCAATCCTCTCCCTTCTCTTGTCGGCGCTGGAAGTTGCATCCACCTTACACCCGACCGGAGGAGGGAGCTGTGGATCTCCCTGACCGGCGCAGCACTTGAGACCTCCTCACTCCAAGGTAACAATATTGTTGGGGTGTGTGTATTTTGGATTTAGAGTGGGGAACAGAGATAAGGGGGGAGTAAAAGGGGGGAAGAGAGGAGGCAGTGTAAGGGGGAAGAGAGAGAGAGGGGATTGTGACTGTAGGGGTAGCTGGCCTCACCAAATAAAGTTAAAAGCCCAGCTAGTTAACTCTAAAACCGTGCAACCTGGCTGCCCCAGTAATATTTTATACAGCCAAATGTATTTAATATCTGGGGAGGGAATGTAAAAACAGTTATGTATCAAGACACTGTCTGTAAAACACTACTCCCTGTGTACACCGGGTATTTAACACAATTATATTTCAGGGATCATTCAATATAAGATCTCTTAATAAAATATAAGATCTCTCGATAAAATCGCTCAGGCCGATATTTTTCTGCCATCCGCTACTGACTAAAGTGGGGAGCAGAGGAGCGCAAAAGTATGCTGTAAAAGTGGTGCTACCCATTGGTTGAGCTCACACTACTAGATCTGCTGCCCAAAATTGCAGAGGCTGTGGTTTCTCATCCTGTTGGGCCTGACACCAGAAGCCCATTCCTCCCAACGTGCCATAGACATCAATATAGTTCTTATGGAAATCATTTTCGGAAGTGTGGGATGTGAGTCATTTAAATACTTTGGGTATCTAATGTGTGCTCCTTTTTGAGCACAGGTGTCTCTCCATATGTTATCTGGAAGAAGCTGGTAGATATATATATATATATATATATATATATATATATATATATATATATATATATATAAAAAAATCATCTCAGTTGGCACACTGTAAACATAGGTAAGATGCTGATGCTTGCCCCATATGCACATGTAAAAAGTAGAATTTACCAGATTGGAGTCCGGAAAAAACGAGACAGCACACAGTCTTAGTAGTTCCAATGCAGATGTAATCAAAGTAACATGGCACCACCTCCAACGTTTCGGTACACTCAACGTGACCTTCCTCAGGGACGTGCAATAAGTGAATGCTAATCCACCACCTTATATACCCAAACAAATCAAAATTAAATCAAACTCACCCGTGTAGGAGCAACATTGCCCGCGAAACCGCGCTGCTGTGACACGCATGCATCTGCTGGAACGCATCGCCATCTTGGATTTACCAAAACCTCCCTTTCAACTACGGTGGCCTCAATGGTCTGACTATAGGCACGATCGCGCATGCGCGGACTCGTCTTGTCTCTCTGGGTCGTGACACGCAATGTGCTGCTGAAACGCATCGCCATATTGCTTCCCAGCGTAGTACACAGTTAACCTAGCTACGGTGTCCCGAATGGTGCATATTGCCTATATAGTGGCGGTTCGCGCATGCGCGAACATACCCAGGCAACTCAATGCGCAAAATGTAATATAGCGCAGGCTCTTTATTCCTCAAGGGCTGACCCCACTATATGCATAACGGCACCCATATATGAACACGACCTCAAGGACCTGTATGAGGATTGTGATTACAAGTGCCCAAACTACATAAATCAAGGCACCTGGCCGATTGGACCATTGGGGAGGATATGATATGTTGTCACATTAAAGCATGTTTGAATGTATTTGGTTGTTTGCTTGATCATATATACAGAGGGACCCGTTCCAGCATGAGGACGCATAGCACACACAGCTACCTTACAAAAACCAATAAATTAAACAACAAACATGTGAAATGATGTGTGCATCACTGTAAGATATATTGTTATCAATGTCCCACTATAATAAATACTATAACTACAATGACTAAAATAGTCTAAAATCGAAAACCAGATACCATGTATGATCACACCCATCTCTTCCTAAATAGATGTTGTGTTCATGTGTTATTTCCATATGTGCCCTTGTATTGTCATTTTCACTTTTTCACCCTAGGGTGTTGGTGTGTGCATCAAGTTTGTTCTATGTCCCGCTTCGAGATCGTAGATACTACATGGTGTATATGAGACTTCTAAATATGTGACATGTCGTGTAAATATGTCCTGTCAGTTATAAGCTGGCTTTAGGACAGAGTTTGCTTAAGGAGTACAGTATGAATGTTGGCTCCGGATAGACATACTCTTGTTAATTACATGTTGTCTCATTGGGCATATATACTAAAAGCCCATTGGTCACTCTATTTAGGAAGAGATGGGTGTGATCATACATGGTATCTGGTTTTCGATTTTAGACTATTTTAGTCATTGTAGTTATAGTATTTATTATAGTGGGACATTGATAACAATATATCTTACAGTGATGCACACATCATTTCACATGTTTGTTGTTTAATTTATTGGTTTTTGTAAGGTAGCTGTGTGTGCTATGCGTCCTCATGCTGGAACGGGTCCCTCTGTATATATGATCAAGCAAACAACCAAATACATTCAAACATGCTTTAATGTGACAACATATCATATCCTCCCCAATGGTCCAATCGGCCAGGTGCCTTGATTTATGTAGTTTGGGCACTTGTAATCACAGATCCTCATACAGGTCCTTGAGGTCGTGTTCATATATGGGTGCCGTTATGCATATAGTGGGGTCAGCCCTTGAGGAATAAAGAGCCTGCGCTATATTACATTTTGCGCATTGAGTTGCCTGGGTATGTTCGCGCATGCGCGAACCGCCACTATATAGGCAATATGCACCATTCGGGACACCGTAGCTAGGTTAACTGTGTACTACGCTGGGAAGCAATATGGCGATGCGTTTCAGCAGCACATTGCGTGTCACAACCCAGAGAGACAAGACGAGTCCGCGCATGCGCGATCGTGCCTATAGTCAGACCATTGAGGCCACCGTAGTTGAAAGGGAGGTTTTGGTAAATCCAAGATGGCGATGCATTCCAGCAGATGCATGCGTGTCACAGCAGCGCGGTTTCGCGGGCAATGTTGCTCCTACACGGGTGAGTTTGATTTAATTTTGATTTGTTTGGGTATATAAGGTGGTGGATTAGCATTCACTTATTGCACGTCCCTGAGGAAGGTCACGTTGAGTGTACCGAAACGTTGGAGGTGGTGCCATGTTACTTTGATTACATCTGCATTGGAACTACTAAGACTGTGTGCTGTCTCGTTTTTTCCGGACTCCAATCTGGTAAATTCTACTTTTTATATATATATATATATATATATATATATATATATATATATATATATATATATATATATAAAAACACAGAAACAATTAGTAGCGCTAATGAATGAATGGCAGTGTTAAAATGTGCAAATTAATTCTGTATATGTGTATTGTGAAAAAAGGATTAAATAAGTGTAGCAAGTGAATAATGTGAGCATCAATTGATTATAGCATAGGGTCAGTCTGTACGGAATAGGCAAAGCTTCTATGTAGTCAACCGGTTCTTCCCCGCAGGTGTCCCCCGTGGACCCGGCAGCCTTGTACCTGTGGGAAGTCTGAGGAGACCTCAGGTGGTCTCCAGAGGTCCCCACAGAACTAAGGAACCTATCCTGTATGTCAAAAAAATAAACATGCTCCTACATTTAAATAAAAGAAACCCCACCCCCCGCAGCACCAAACACACATAAAGTAAAGTAATGGGCAAAATAACTATTATCCAGATATGGATAACAGATTATTTGTCATTATTAAACACATTAACTAGCATCATAACATAAAGACAGTTGTACTTACGTCAGCAATATGAAGCCCCTACGCCAGCAAAGTCCGTTGCCACACCAATATATAGCAAATATTTCCTGGTGTCACTTAACCCCTTAATAACAATAACGGTTAATAAGCGTTAAAGTAGTTAATGGGTTAAGCCACCCTGCACCCATTCATTTGTAGAGGGGCTTCATCATTCACATATACTATATATATATATATATATATATATATATATATATATATATATATATATATATATATATATATATATATATATAAAATATATTTGAACTATATATATATTTAAAATATATGTATGATTAACCAATCTACAAAGAAATGGTTAAGGATATACATTCACAAATTTAAACATCCTATCGCAAATTGACAACATCACTGCCAAATTAAAAACAAAGCCAAATGAAAATTAAAACACTTATCATAAGAGAACACAGCAAGCATCTATCAAAGCAATATATAACAAATGACAATAAAACATACAATTTAACAATGTGCACATAATGCAAATAATATTTCCATCATATACACAATAGCAATCAATGGTCCAAAACAAATACACATTTCAAAGCAAAAATTCAATATAAACAAAGCAAGTACACATTAATAAATTACCAACACACAATTGATGCCATCCAAAATACATTACAACCAAATCCAAACCCGCAACTCTATTCACTAATGTAATGCTAAAACCAAACCATTCCAAAAAATATTCTATTTCTAACTAAAACGATCAGCCACAATCTAACTTCAACAAATAAGCCACTATAAAAAATTAAGGCAGGGACCCAAAATAAATCCATGCAATCATCATCTGAAATGACATATAACTAAATCAAAATTACATTTCACACACACAATTTTAACCAAAAAGGGAAAATACTTTTACAAGACATGAAAAAAGGCAATAAAACATTTGCAAAACAACCCTTTAATAAAACTGTATGTATATAGCTCCATAGGGATATAGATACATACAAGGACATTTAATGGACATTAAAAAAATAATTCTGACATGTTAGGGGAAAAAAATTATTTAAAACTTAAATAAAATACATTTCTTTTGTTTACTTACCATTAGATGACCAATGACCGACTCCCGGGGGAACCGCTATCTCTCGAACAAATCCAAACACAGGAACCAGGAACCCATAAAATAAAAAACCATTACAATCCAATGTGGTGTCTTCTTTCTTTTTTTTTGTAATCCGTAATGTCAGTTCTGTTGTTTTCAGGGTCTTTTTTACCGTCTGCTTATTTACCTGAAGTCTGAAGATGATGAAGATACAGTAACATATATATATATATATATTACAATAGGGGACATTACATTGGCTCTTTTTATGCTTGTGTTTGTTTTTCAGCACCCGAGGGCATGGACGGTAATGAAGAGATGAGGATGGCCTTCATCGTGGCTGGCAGCCAAGGGTGAGTGCAAGATGTATTTATTTTATTTATTGGGATTAATGTATTTTACATGGGAAAATGCACTTTTATCCATATGTGGATAATAGTCATGTTGCCCATGACTATAATGTAAGTGTTAGGTGGGGGGGGGGGGGTGTATTTATTTAAAAGAATTTATGTATTTGTAATTGATTTTTTGGGGCACACAATTGGTACTGAAGGCAAGTGGTGACCCCCGGACACCTGCGGGAACACCCGAGGCCCACCGCCGTCCTATACTACCATTCCTGTGCCTAAAAAAATACCTAGGTGTAATGTATATAAGGGGGGTATAAGGGTTGTTGGGGGCAAAGGGGATGGGTGTGTTGTGTATTGCAATGTTTATTGCAATGTTTATTGGGGGCAATTGTCCCCAATAAACATGCTACTGTGACTTAACCCTTTCATTGCCTTAACGGATAGCCGCTAAGATAATGAAGCAGCATTAATGTATTTGTATTAATAGTGTACATGTGCAGGGGGTTACCGGAGATGAACCGTGTTAGTCTAACTATGACTTGGATAATGATTAATACTGCACATCTAAAGCTACTCAATTCCTGGAAGAATTAACCAGAATAGATTTAGGGCCCAGATCCAAAAAGCGTCGATGTGACGTTAACTTATTGTTAATGTTACGTTAAGCCTAACCACATATCTTGAAAGGCCAATAACATAACATTAAATCATGTTTTCTCCCGTAAAGAGCATTATTAACTATATGCTAATTACATGAAAATGAGGTGTTACAGTAACAGTGCATTTCCACAAAGTGTGTTAAGACGGGGATTTAACGTTAAACTAGTTCGGTCCTAAACTCAGCATTACCCTTATCCAGATCCTGAAAGGGCTTTCGCACTGTCTGGTTAGGTATAATGTCACATATAGGCATGAGTTAACTAACATAGTGTTATTTACTGCCTTTTTCCATTTCCTCTTCTTTCTTTCTCAAATACAATTACATTTCTGAGGTTATCATCAAAGTGATGAAAGCATAGCCATATTCCAATATAAACTCAGTAAGACCTATGCCTTTGGTGAATTGACAGAGTCTCTGATGAAAGATCAAATAATTTGTGGCATCAAAGAAAATGTGTTATGAGAAATACTTCTCAATGAAGCAGATCTAACCTTGGATACAATTCACCAGATGTGCAGGGCATCAGAAACTGTGACAGCACAAGCAAAGGATTTAAATTCATAATGGGGTATCCATTTCCTACTTATAAAAGAGGACAGTTTGAAATGCTTACAACACAAATCAAAATTAAATATGAGGAAATCCACTGCCACAGGAAATAACACTTATACAAGTTTATGTGGAAAGTGTGGGTTGCATGTCCCTATACAATGGGTGTACTTTGGGAAGCTACTGTATGTCATACCTGGGAAAAAATAATCACAAAGTGCTGTGAATCGCACATTCAGAAAATTCAAGTGCATGCTGTTGAACACAAAATGTCTCAGGATTTTTTTGTAGATCTGATGAAAACCAATGCAGCTAATGAGAGGGCCTGAATACTACCAAAACACTGAATCTAGCACTGATTCTTTTGAAACAGAACATTGGAACTCGAACATTATGCGTGATAAAGAATACAGTATAGGAGAATGAAAACAAAGACCATTAAAGGTCAAAACGTACACCATCAAAAATAAAAGTAACAGATATACCAGTAAAGGGAAGGTGTAATGTGAGCATTAATCAGAAAAACTCCACATACAAGCTTCCATTTATTGTGGTACTGAAGCATGTGACACCAATTTTAGACCTGTGAACAGCTCAGCTTGGTAAAGTCAGTATTCTTAATCCAAGTGTAGCCATGCCATGTCTGGCTACTATTCTGCCCTATCATGACATGTCAGTCCTGGTAACAGCAGGCAATGTTAGGACCAATCATGGGTTTTCCCCACTCAGGCAGTACCCTTGAGTAACAAGGGAGGAGGTGGAATCAGGTCTGTGTTCTACCTAATCCTGGTTTCAGACCTAGTACCTTCCCCCTATTGTTCTTAAGGGGGTTGCATCTCTAAATTGTTAGTTGTGTCTCTACCGTAAGAGAGACAAGGTATCACACCGGACTGCTCTGCATTGGCAGGTCCTGTGCCTCTTCCCTTAGGGTAGGAGCGAGTGATTACCTATTCCCCTGGTCCTGCTAGAGGATTAGGAAAGCGCTAGAACTGCTGCGGGGGCCCTTGACCCCTGGTGAAGGTCCAGGGACCATCTGAAGTGTGAGAGACCAGAGCTGTGACTGCATTGGGCAGAATTGCCTAGCGACTGTGCTGAACAGAAGAATAAACCGGTTCCTGTTATATATATATCTCCCGCCTGCTGTGTAATCTTTCTGGGGGGAGAGAAGTCTGTTCTACTGTGGGAGATTACCTTCATACGTCTGGAGCTAACAGCAGATGGAGGCACTGCGTACCATGGAGTAAATGTCAGGTATGTACCCCAGAAGCCTGTTCTGCAGTCTCCACAACCATCGGCAGACACCTCAGCCTCTTGTGAACCAACAAGTAGCAGGCACCATACACCTGGTAACAGGGGAATTTCCCATAGGGTGGGGGAAACACCAGTACACAAGATTGCACAGAAACTAGTTATGAGATCATTGTGGAATTCCAGAAGTTGTTTCAAGGACTTGACAACAGAGCTTGACAACAGAGAATACAAATGCAGATAAATAGACAAGTTCTGGAGGTCATACATCCATGTGGAAAAGTGCCCTTTGCTCTACATCAGGCCTGCACTCATTGTGCGGGCCGCGGGGGCTTTCCCCATCCTCCTCCCTCCCGAGCCTCCTCTCCCGCACGCGAGCTACTATCCCCCCTCCTCTCCCGGTCGCGAGCCATGAGCCCCCCCTCCTCTCCCGGCCGCGAGCCCCCCATCTCTCCTGGCCGCAAGCCGCGAGCCCCCCTCCTCTCCTGGCCGCAAGCCCCCCCTCCTCTCCTGGCCGCAAGCCCCCCTCCTCTCCCAGCCGCGAGACGTGAGCCCCCTCCTCTCCCAGCCGCGAGCCGCGAGATCCCTCCTCTCCCACCCGGGAGCCACGAGCCCCGAGCCCCCTCCTCCCCCTCGGGCCTGCTCTCAGGACTACACGAGTGTGTTAGTCCTGCCTGCTCAGTGAGGTGACGTTGAGGGGAGGTGAGGTGCAAGGGGGGGGGGAGGGAGGTGAGATGCAAGGGGGGGGTGAGATGCAAAGGGGGGGTGTGATGAGGGGGGGAGGTGAGGTGCAGGGGAGGGATGTGAGGTGCAGGGTGGGAGGTGCAGGGGGGGGGAGGTGCAGGGGGGGGGAGGTGAGGTGCAGGGGGGGAGATGAGGTGCAGGGGGGGAGGTGAGGTGCAGGGGGGGAGGTGAGATGCAGGGGAGTGAGTGAGGTGAGGTGCAGGGGGTGGGGAGGTGAGGTGCAGGGGGGTCAGGTGCAGGGGAGTGAGTGAGGTGAGGTGCGGGGAGGTGAGGTGCAGGGGGGGTGAGGTGCAGGGAGGAGGTGCAGAGGGGAATGAGGTGCAGGGGAGAGAGTGATGTGAGGTGAGGTGCAGGGGAGTTATGTGAGGTGCGGGGGGGAGGTGAGATGCAGGGGGGAGGTGAGGTGAGTTGCAGGGGAGTGAATGAAATGAGTTGCAGGGGGGGAGGTGAGGTGCAGGGGGGAGGTGAAGTGGGGTGATGTGAGGTGCAGGGGGGAGAGTGAAGTGAGGTGCAGGGGTGAGGTGTAGTGGGGTGATGTGATGTGAGGTGCAGGGATGTGATGTGAGGTGCAGGGGGTGAGGTGCAGGGGGATGAGGTGCATGGGGGTGGGATGTGTGTGGTGGGGTGTGCAGGGGGAGATATGAGATGAGGGGTGCTGGGGGAGATATATGAAGAGAATGAGTGCTTGTGGAGATATGAGGATGATGAGGGGTGCTGGGGGAGATATGAGGATGATGGGGTGCTGGGGCAGATTTGAGGATGATGAGGGGTGCTGGGATAGATATATGAGGGCTGCTGGAGGAGATATGAGGATGATGATGATGATGAGAGGTGCTGGGGGACAGATGATGATGATGATTTTAACCGTGCGGCCCGAATCTGTTGTCCTTGGAGCAGTTCGGCCCTTCTCGCTTTACAGGTTGTGCAGGCCTGCTCTACGTGATAAACTTAGGGCAGTTAGCAAAGATGAAAGCAATATAAGTATTTAAAAAACTTGAGGAACCAATGGACCTGGTGAGCTCTGTAGTTTTAAAGGAAAAAAGCAATGGATCTCTAGGATCTCAATATGTACAATGTAGTGAAATACAGTAACCGCAAACGGAATGGTGTCCAAAAGATAGCAAAACTCACTGTTTATTATTGTGAACCCATGTATACATACAGTAGAGGCAACTCTTATTCGAACAAAAACCAGTGGCAATTCCCCAAAAAACCCAGGAAACACCCAGGTACATTCTGAATACATGCCTTAACCTTTCCTTAAACTAGCCCCAGCATTTCTGCATTGATTAATGGCCTATCAGATTAACAGCGGGGGTCCCTGGCAGTCCCATTCAAACTGAATTGGACTGCCAGGGATCCCTGCTGTGTTAATCATATGGGTCGTTAGTCAATGCAGAAATGCCTTAAACGTGCCTCAAACTAGCCCAGAACATACCCAGCACATACCCAGCACATACCCAGAATGTAACCCGGCTAGTTTACGGCAAATGTTAGAATAAACGTTGCCTCTACTGTAGTGAAAAACCCAATGTTTCGTGGGGATCAAATTCCCTTCATCAGGTAAAAGCAGCAGTCAGCAATGCTCATTTTCATTTCTTCATTTAAAAATAAATAAATAAAACTACCTACATTGTTCCCAGGGATTCCAAGATATTCATTGTCTTAAGCTTTTGGACAGCCTCACTCTGGTGGCCAATAGAGAGTCATGACTTTATGGTGACGCCACAGGCATATTTGTAGTTTTGTTGTGTCTCAATCAAGCTGGCACTTACAATTTGCATAAGTAAAAAAACAGGGGGTTCCCAAATCTCAGAGGGTCATGGGTTGGCTCCAGAAGACCCCCTAATTAGGGAACCATGGAAAGTGGGGAATTGCTTTATGTGGGGGTTCAACTGCAGCATAACTAACATAGGCAATGCAACGGAATATTGTACGTCAGAAATAAGAGATAGTAAAATGCTGCATACAATAAAATTAGGTTGTGCTTAAGCAATTTCAAAGGAAATAGTTCAAATAGTAATTACAGCAATAACGGTAATTAACTATGCACCAATTAGCCACTTAGCAGATAGCTATTCCAATTATTTGAATTATACAAGGTATAAGTAGACATTAAAATAGGTATGGTGGGTAAAAAAAAGTGACTATCACAATATATCGTGCATCAAATAAAAATACCACTTGTGGGTACATTTGCATTTCTCAAACAAGTCTGCAACTGGGTCTTTCCCCATTATCGCTTAGCATACAGTGCTTCTACTACCACCAGGGATTCTGGGTAATGACATGAAACGAGCTCTCACCGTGTGCCACTCTGTCCATTTTAACATGGACCCTTATAACTTATGCCTGCCGTAATACACAAGGTGTGACACAGGCTTTAGGCAGAAAAGAGAGGCATAGGCAAGAAGGAGTTAATTGTCAGCCAAATCAGAAGATTAAACTGCAGCTGCAATAAGGAGAGACCTTAGGTCAGGGCTTCCCAAGTGAAATCCTCAAAAACCACTGACATTCCAGGTATTTAAGATTTCTCTAATTAATATTTAACTCATTCATCTCTTTAAATTATTAATAAAGGACCTTGTTTGGTGATGAGTTATCCTGAAAATCTGGTTGCCCTCAAGGACTGAATTTGGGGATCCCTGTTTTAGGGAATTGGTCTCAGGGAGGAATTATCTTCTTTTTGTTTTCAGTTCTGTTTCCAGCTCTTGTTAGGTGGATTGGAGAAGGTGGCTGCCACACAGGGTTTGCTCAGTACACCAACACTGGCCAGTCTAGTTAGTGAACTTAAAGGCGCTAGTCCTGTTTATTTTGTTGTGTGTCTTTTGTCATCCTTTTTTTTTTTAAACTTACATTTTATTGGGTTTTCAAATTATAAATGACGAGGAGGGGGGATACAGAAAACAAAGACGGGGAAGGGGGGGGGGGGAATAATTTCCATTTGGCAATTTATTGATAGACATACTTAATAACTTACAGAATTATATTTCCAAAAATAGGACTTAGATCAACTTACACCTTAGTGCTATCGTCCAGCTATCAAGTTTGATTTTGCTCCCAATATGTCGCCCAGGGATCCCAAACGGTCAGGAATCTGTTGTATCTGTCCTGAATTAAACAGGAGAGTTTTTCCATGATCATTATGTAGTTTACCTTGTGTGCAACTACGGACTTGAAGACGGAGCGATTTAGGCCCCGAAATGTGTCCCCCTTGTATTGATCCTTCCATCTTTTTACGCTTGTTTTTCGTATTCCCCTTCCACCCCCCTTCTTGTGTTTTTCCCTTCCCTCCCCTTCCCCTCCCTTTATTGATATTGTATTAATATGTTTAACGAGTCACGCTCTCTATAGCCTACTTTGTGGTACTGCTTGTTGCATCATCTAATGTTCCACTAATACAAATTATTTTTCAATTGGCATATAACCTGCTTTTGTCATTTTTCCTATTGTTGTGTGCTGGGAATCCCCATACTGTACCTATACATGACTTTGTTGGGAGGGCTTGAGGTCCCTCTTAGTTCCCTTGCACACACTTCCATTAAAATCCTCTCCATTTATGGTGCTGCCTATCACCCATACTTCTGATATGCTGTAAGTACTTGGGTGGTTAGGATAATTAGTTAAAACCCCATAAAAGGACAAATACATATTATATTTGTTTTACTAAATGATGATGTGTAGAATTAATATTAAATTAGAAATTAAAAAGTAAATGAATTAAAATGAGAAAGTAAGGCTTTACAGTGATTTAAGTACTTATCTTTAATATTCTGAGAATTATACTTGACCAGGAATGTTACCTTAGTTATATTTAATTCTTTCCCATGTGCTTGATATCTTTTATCAGTAAGTTGTTACAGTAGGTTATGTTTATATTTCTGCCACTGCCCTCAAATTGAACCATCCATATCTTAGTTTATTATGCAATCATTGTAAATTACTGACAAAATAACATTAATGCAGTTATTGGCAACCATATTATATGTAAGCAGTGAATTGTGATGAAAAAAAAAGGTCTTTTGACAAAACAATGTACACTGTGTACAGTGTACAGATGGGCGAATCCGTCCCACAGTCGTTTCACAGAGTTTTGCTGATGTGCTGCAACCCCCCAAAAAAATCGTTTCACGGTATAAAATCTGCACAGTTTCAATCCGCATGGATTTGTTAAAAACCGCCATTGGATAACCCGTGCACGGATTTGTAGAATCCAATCCAGAGATTCAGCAATCAGTTGAGAGATGGGTAGTGAAGGTTGGGGTTCCAAGAATTTTACGATCGAATTTTGGGGTTCCATAACCAAAAAAAGTTTGAAAACAACTGTTGTAGGTATTCTAGAGCAGGGGTGCGCAAACTGGGGGGTGCAACTAAACCTTCAAAGTGGCGCCAAACCGAGCACCCCTCTTACTGAGGCCCCACGCTCTTCCCCACAACATTTAAACTGATTGCTGGGGGAGAGTGCGGGGCCTCTGTAACTGCCTCGTTCCTTCTCTCTGGCTTCTCCTCCTGCATCTTCTGATAGCGATGACACGCTGCTATTACACAACGCGACATTGTGATGTCACATGATGTCACAACATCACAGATATGAGGAGGAGGAGATGCCGTAGAGCAAGTACGAGGCCCTGTGCTTTTCCCTGGCATTGTGCCTTTGCCAAATTAGAAGCCAGTCTTGTGTGCTGTTTAGCGTGCATTTCATTTGCATGTGATTGGCCTTCGTTATGCCATCGCTTGAGGACAGGGGGTGCTACTTATTTAATAGAAGAAAAGTGTCGTGCGAGATACAAAGCTTGCGCACTCCTGTTCTAGAGTACATGGGACTGCATCTTTTTCTTTAAATGCATGCATCATTTTATTTATACAGCACAAACAGTGTTTGCAGTGCTTTATAAAATTACTATACAGGGAAAATAAAGTACATGGAATGGAGATAATAGCAGCAAATAAATGATAACATGAGGCAAAGGGAGACCCTGTCCCAATGAGTTTACAATCTAAGGGCCAGATCCTCAGAAGGTCGTTCCATTTTTAACATGACAATATCTATTTTTAATGTATCAATATCCGTAACGGATATCCCCAAAGGTGCTGAGCGCTATGAGAGTCAGTCATTTTCCTTAAAAATAAGGGAATGATACATTTTAAACGACTTTAGGCTTACTTATATGCAAATCGTATGGTAATGAGCAGTTTACCTAACAACGGAGATTCTCAGTTAATGTTAGCACATGATAATAACACTATGATGTTGAGCACCTTACAAAAGCTGCCCTTAGTCAGATCTAGAGATGGGTGAAATTTGTGGGTGTATTTGAATCCACCCCAGATTGTTCGGTTCCTTTGGCCGTAAATATCAGTGGATCAGTCACAGAAAAGGACCATATATAATGGCAGCTTAAAATGTCACAGTTTTTTTTTTCAAAATAGTTTTGAAGCCGGGGGTCTCTGAATCTGAACACCATTCATTTTAGATCCCCCCTGCTTCCTGTGTTACAAACCTCTGTAGGGGATGCCAGTATCTCTCTTCAGGTTAAATTTCCCAGTAACGTGCCAATAGAACCCCCCTGTGAGGTCACCTTTTAAAGGGAATGAATCACATGGAACATTTACCAATCGGGTTGCTTGATGTTCCATGTGATTGCTTCATCTTTGTCTGAAATGTAATTTTCAGGCAAAAATCAGGGGATTACATATGACTGGTTCAAATGTGATGTCACAGGCCTTATTTGATCTGAAAGACAAAAGAAGAAAAGAAAAGCAAGAAGACATCTTAAAATAAATACTTAAAACACAGTGTCACTGGACACTGCTCTTCAATCAATGGAGGATCCATTGTTTCCAGATTACATTTATTGTTCCTGCTTGACATTTATTTTATTTATTTTTGTGCCATGTGGCAGGGATTAAATGAAGGATGTTCTTCTTTCATTTATTTTTTATTTTACATTGTAATAAAAATGGTGGGGGTATATTAAGTATTTTAATCAATCTGGTACTTCAGGGCTTAACGTTGGTTAGAAATTATGTTAAAAATACAAGGATTTGTATTTATGATAGTTCAAGACCCTTCCTATGTATGTGCTGATCTATAAATAGAGGTAATGGGGTTTATCACTGATGTCCCACTAAAAGTGAACAATGTGTAGTTTAGAAGACTGGGGACAATTGTCAGATCCTAGGCTTTCAACCTCAAATAAATCTAGAATATTCTTGAGATACCTACTGTGCATCACAGAGAGAGGTGACAAACAGGTCACCACATCGTTGGAGGGCTATATTAAATATTAGAAACTAATGGCCTGTCAGCAGTTCATAAGAGTAACAAATGGATATCTGTCACCATTGCAATAAGGCAAATTAAATCATACCACACACTGCATGGGTAAGAGGTGCGAAAGACAGATAGACGTTAGGCTTACACATTTTTGATGAAGGCGTGTGTGTGAAGTACGCAGACATCATGGTGAAGATGGCGTCTGTCTATGTATTAGAGAAATTAAGATATAAGGTCTTTCATATATTTAGACAGACTTTAACGTCACGAATGGTTGTTTTTTTCTTCCAAATCGTAAAACTGTCAACCCAGTAGCTGAATTTCGGTAGGGGTGGGCTTACTGTATGTTGTTTCAATGGGAAATAACAAAGAGTAAATGCTGCACACCACAATATGATAAAGAGTGATACAATTACCGGTGCTCCCATCAATGTACGATCGGCTGCATCCAATCCACGGCATACAAAAAGGAATAAAGATGGGGCACACGGATTTCCAAAATAAAGAGATTTATTAAAGCATACACAACGTTTCGACCCTAAGGTCTTTGGCAAGTGCAAAAAGTGGCTTAATAAACAGAACACCAATGAATCTTTAAATAGCACCCATAATTACCCACAGTGCTTCCTGTTCTAATTGTTCAGCTTAAACACTTGTGGAACTGCCTAATCATCATCCATTGACATAATTAAGGCTCCACCTCCCTTCCCTTCATAATTATACATGCAGCAATAAAAGTCATATCATCAATGAATCACCTAACCCTAATACTCCATCATTTTAGCTTCTGGCAAGCATTGCATATTATTAACAGTGTTCCCGTATATTCATATTGACCGCAAAAACTTAATCCGGCTAGCATCTATGCTATCATCGCTCCGTTGACATCATCAGTCGATGGCTCCTCCTCCTTGTATCCTGTAACCCTCGGCAACAAAACCACCGTCCGTGGTCTTGCCTCCTGGGTAATGTCGCTCCGATGACATCATCAATCGGTGAATCCAACTCCTCCTTGTAACCCTTAGCAACGAAACCACCGTCCGTGGTCTATCCTCCTGGGTAATGTCGCTCCGTTGATGTCATCAATCGGCGAATCCAACTCCTCCTTGTCACTTAGCAACTGGCAAACAGCCATTGAGTGCCTCTCTTGCTTGTTGTTACTCCGATGTCATCGTGAGATGGTTGCTCCTCCTCATGTTTAACCCTTTAATTGCGGGTTGAGCGTAGCTTGTAACTAATGCCATGTCCAGATAAGCTTGCAATAGGGATGTGATGGTGACTATTTGTTCGAGGTTCATGCATGAAAAAGAAGGGGGAGAAATGGTAAGCACAACAATAAAACAGAAAAATAACCCAGATATGAAAACCATAGTGATCAGTGTAAATATAAAAATTAAAAATGAAGGTATGATTGTCCAAAGGTAATTTACTAGATATTAAGCATATAAGGAGAACAGGAGCAAACAGTAGTAAAAGCATTATCTATCTTCAATGAAACTATTTAAGGATAAATAATCGTTGAGCCCATATGGGTGAACTGTATTCAATGTATACGCCCAATAAGCCTCTTGTTGTAGCTGTATGGTATCCTTTTCTTTCCCCCCTCTTGCTATCTTAACATGTTCTATACCCATAATTCGCAAAGAAGATGTAGTATGGTTGAAATCTGCGCAATGTTTTATGAGAACAGTGTCCTCTGCATGTAATCCGATTTTGCTCTTATGCTCTATAAAACGCGTTTTTAACATTCTTGTGCTTTTCCCCACATAACAGAGTCCGCAGGGACATTTGATCATATAAATGATACAGCTGATACTAAATTGTGTAAGGTAATAGAATCAGAGCAGGATGTAATTTCTCTTCAGAAGGACTTGGATAGACTGGAAACGTGGGCAGGTAAATGGCAGAGGAGGTTTAATACAGATAAAAGTAAGGTTATGCATTTGGGATGCAAGAATAAAAAGGCGACTTACAAATTAAATGGAGATATATTAGGGGAATCCTTGATGGAGAAGGATTTAGGAGTGCTTGTAGACAGCAGGCTTAGCAATAGTGCTCAATGTCATGCAGTAGCTGCAAAGGCAAACAAGATCTTATCTTGCATCAAATGGGCAATGGATGGAAGGGAAGTAAACATAATTATACCCCTTTACAAAGCATTAGTAAGACCACACCTTGAATATGGAGAACAATTTTGGGCACCAATCCTAAGAAAAGACATTATGGAACTAGAGAGAGTGCAGAGAAGAGCCACCAAATTAATAAAGGGGATGGACATTCTAACTTATGAGGAGAGGCTAGCTAAATTAGATTTATTTACATTAGAAAAGAGGCGTCTAAGAGGGGATATGATAACTATATACAAATATATTCGGGGACAATACAACGAGCTTTCAAAAGAACTATTCATCCCACGGGTAGTACAAAGGACTCGGGGCCATCCCTTGAGATTGGAGGAAAGGAAATTTCACCAGCAACAAAGGAAAGCGTTCTTTACAGTAAGGGCAGTTAAAATGTGGAATTCATTACCCATGGAGACTGTCATGGCAGATACAATAGATTTGTTCAAAAAAAGGTAGGATATCTTTTTAGATGGGAAAGATATACATGGATATACCAAATAAGTATACATGGCAAGGATGTTGATCCAGGGATTAATCCGATTGCCAATTCTTGGAGTCAGGAAGGAATTACTTTTTCCCCTTAATGGAGTTTTTTGTTTGCCTTCCTCTGGATCAATAAGTAAGTATAGATATAGGATAAAGTATCTGATGTCTAAATTTAGCATAGGTTGAACTTGATGGACCTATGTCTTTTTTCAACCTCATCTACTATGAAACTATGTAACTATGTAACTGTACACACAGTTCACAAACTTTACACATGAAACCCCCCCCTCTCCCCCAGTCCATCCTTTTTTTCTGAAAAGACAAGAAAAGAAAAAATTAGTGCAGTTATGTGCATACTATATTATGGCATTGTGTACTGTATAGCTACTCCATATTGGACTACAGTATGCAGATAGTACTGTCAAACTAGTCTATACTGGAACTACTGTATACTGTAGCTATTGTTAAATACTTTGTAACCAAGTGGCTAGTGCTGTTCTCAGGAAAGAAAAAATCTTTACCATACTTACCTGTATCATACTGTACTTACAGTACAATATGACAGTACAGTACTATACCATACTACCTTCCTGATGCTTGCCCATTACGCGCAATCACAATGGGCAACACAGTCGCAATATGGTCAATATATTTATTGCATCGTTCCACGGTGAGTACATCGTTCCAAAAACTGATTATGCCTTGCGCCAACTAATCCTTTTTGGAGGGTTTCACGACTTTTCGGATATGGTCCTTCAGATGATGCCAGACCATTTCGATAGGATTGAAGTCTGGCGATCTGTCATTGGAGGGGGAAAAAAGGACAATTAGTTAAAGAGATACAGTACACAGTAAAAACAGTGGGGAAAAATGAGACACGGTTACCGCACTTACTCCGCTGGCGTCTTCACCCAGTTGATACCACGCTCAAGAATTTGGGCTGTTGACGCGGTGTGCTTCGGATCGTTGTCCTGGTTGAAACGGTGACCATCTGGGAACTCACATGTGATGTATTCCCCAATCTCAGGCACAATTTGCTCTTGGAAAAAAGCTTTATTCATGATTTCTATAACAAGAAAAGAAAAGTCTTCAAAAAACTGCACACTAGTACAGTAGAGTGCATAAGGCAAAAGCGTGTGACTTATTTTACCTTCAAAGATGACAATGCATCCTGGTCCACGCCGAGAGATGGCACCCCACACATGCATCTTCACTGGGTGTTTTGAACGCGGCTTCATAGATATGCGACCTTTTTTGTGAAATGCAAAGGTGGCAAATCTCTCCAGCGATACAGTAGACTCGTAAGTGAAGATGCAATCCTGGAAAGTTTCTCCACTGTCGATCCATGCCTGGGCCTCGACCACTCTCTTGATCTTGTTAACGTCCCTTATCATAGGGTACGCTCTGTAATGACAAGGAATAATTTTATAGGTACAGTACAGTTTCTTAATCAACACTTTAACCTCCTGTACTGTCCAGTACTAACCTCACACGTTCATATTTCCATCCAATTCTGCGTCTCATCTTCTTTATGCTGGTCTCAGATACAGTGAGATTGTGATTTTGCTGCAGAGTGTATTTGACCCTTAAGGCACTCTTCTCATCATTCTCTTCACTTATTTTGTCGACCAGAAGAGTTGTCTCTCTACAGTGTACAGAAAAACAACAATCCAGAAGTTACAGTGCAGTAGGCCACAAGTGCAGCACATCATTTACAGTAAACAATTATACATGGAGCAATATAAACAATAATAGATAGATATACTGTAATATATACTGTAGTTATATAAATATACCGAAATAACTATAAAATCAGATAGATCTATACTATATAGTTATATTAATATGCAGCAATACAAACAATAATAAATATACTGTATTATATTGTTATATAAATATACTTACGCATTAGTTACCGTTGGTGTCTTCGTGCGTTGTTTGGTTTTTCCGTGTGCATGATAGCACATGGTGGTTGATGGCACAACGAGGACAGAAGCAGCTAGCCAGCATTGGATATCTGCAATTCGTTGTCCGCTCTTGTACATCTCCTTAATTCTCATGCTGAGATCCTTTGAAATCTTTTTAACAGGCATAGCTGCGAGTAGAAAAAAATACAAGCACAAGCATGTATATTCGATGTTTAGTCGATGTGTATTCACTGTGCAGTGAATCCACAAAATGGATGGTGTATTTATACGTTAAAGACTCACATTAAAGTACGCCCACTTTTAACACCTGTACCTCATTGCCATGCATAAAAGGTTACACACTTTACACACTTTACATAGCCCACCACTCGATGATCTGTATCTGAACTAGCCCTTGTCCAGATACTGCATTGTGCCATCTGCTTCCATGGATCAACCCCAATTCTACGGATGCAGGAAGCCACTCGCCTCTGCCGTGCCTATCACACAGAAAAAGCGAAAGGCGGCACTCGTTTCCAAGCCAAGGCCAAGCCAAGGCCAAAGCGACAGGCTAAGGCTAATAGAGAAAACCTTCGGCTGACCCCAAAGGCTAAGGGTTTTAATACCTTATTAAGCCTTATTATGTCAAGAAGAAATTCGGTGAAATTCAAGGCAAAACAAATGGCAGCCAGTCGAACCCGCAGGCCACTTCCTCGATTACGCTTCGACGTCTCTGCCACTGCTCTCCCGGAAACCTAAAGCCCATCTTCTCCACTACTCGTCCACGACGCTACCGCCGCTCTCCCGGAAACCCACAGCCCATCTTCTCCCCTACTCTTCGACGACGCTGACGCTGGTCTCCCGGAAATCCACGGGTCACTTTCTCTATTACGCTTAGACGACTCTGCCGCTTCTCACCCAGAAATCCACAGGTCATTTTCTCCATTCCTCTTCGACGACGCTGCCGCTTCTCTCCCGGAAATCCACAGGTCACTTCCTCCATCCTTCTTCGACGACGCTGCCGCTTCTCTCCAGGGAACCCCAATCTAATCCTCCGCAGCACCCATCCACCCAGATGTCCACAGCACCCCATGCACAAGAACCAGCTCGTTAGACCGAATGCTGAATGGGTTAAGTGTCGATATCCCCGGGAACTCTACTATGCTGGTAAAGATAGATCTTCTTTTAGAGACCATGCTAAATATGGATCAACGGATGGAGAAGATGGATCAACGGATGGAGAAGATGGATCAACGGATAGAGAAGATGGATCAACGGATGGAGAAGATAGAGACTGACATAGCGGAGATACATAATTTGCTCGGTGTTCATGCCCCTGTATCCCCGACGCCGGAGCAGGAGGGTGGCATGGATTTGATGAATGGGACCTTAACCACCTTCCAACACCAAGCGCAGCCCCTCCACCAAAAGAATTTGTGTACATGTATGCCATTGACGAGGAGGATAACATGACAACGCCGTCAAGACCCCACCAGGAGACAACACGGCGACCAAGACAGGAGGAAAGCTTCCTCCCGGACAACCTATCCTTGCCCGCCGCCACAAGCACACCCGCTCGCAGAAGCACACCCGCTCCCAGAATCCAACCTACATACGCTTGCATCGATACGGTGCCCGACATCATCCTGCGCGAGCTGCCATTGGCACTCAGATAGAAGTATAGGGTGATGAGTGCTGTTTACCCCAGAAATATGGCATGTTAATTTTTAAACATCACGTGTCCTACTTGGTGTACTGCGGTTGGGCCAAAAATGTAAACTACTAAGGAAATCGCAAAAAAAGGGCGCTTCCTGAAAATTTAAGAAGGACTATTGTGGAGGAATTGCAGTGCTATTTTTCAATTTCAGATCCTTTAACGAAAATCGTTCGAGACTCCATTAATGGCTGTGACGATAGCTTATGACAGGTTGTAATTTACACCAAATACTGGGTTTCAACTGAACGAGGCTTAGATATAATAAAGTATATTTATTCCTTAGGATAGGTGAACACACGATATAGTGCTGCGGCCGAGTTTATTCGAGCATTTGCCCGTTCTCGGCCGCAGCAGTAACCTGGTGCGCGCCGGAGGGTGCCGGGCGCGCGCCGAAGCTGCGGAAGAGCACCCTCCGATCGGGATTTTCTCCCTCCCGCTGCCGGGTCCGCCGGGTCCCCCGGAACCCCCTGCCGCCATCCCCCACATCGCGGGACACCAGGGCTCCCTCGGGGAGCCCTGGACACGCGTGCAGGGGGCGCAGGCTCCCGATGATGCGTGACCGCCGAGGGAGTGCGGCTAGCACGCCGGGGCATCCCCCGGCTTGCGGTGCTAGCCGTGCTTCAATAAAACGTGTCGCCAGTGTAGTACAGTAACAAGACAAGAAGTACACTTCCTTGGGGGATGGGGGATGAGAAGTATGTTGCATAGCAATTCTCTCGCAATCAGGTAACAATTCAGATGATATCAGAAGACAAAGGATAAAGGGTGGACAACAGTTTATAAACCTTTTGTACCCTATCCTTAACATTGAGTACAGGTGATTGGTCTTCAATTACCTCTAGCCACTCTTTAACGTGGGAACACATTTTGATACATGCCCCCCTGCTAGCTGGCACATGCGCATTAGAACTCTGGGGTCTCATTTCTGTAGCCCCTCATCTGCATCAGGAATGCCAGCTAGTCTACCAAATGGAATTCCTGGCATGATATTCTTTGTTGTGAGGTGTGAAATGGGACACTTACAGACTGTTCTAGTTTGAGCCGTCTCCGCCCTCAGGTAAACAGTGAGGGTGACAAAATCCTTTGAACAATACTTAAGTCCTAGACATTGGGTCGCCTCTCTGGCCATATGCTACCCTGGTATACAAAGGAATTTCCTCTGGGTTTTATCCCTGCTTTGGGACACAGTATTAAAGATAAAACACAAACTTATTAAAATATCCTGTTTCGTTGGGTGCAGCGGGTCCAAACTTCCCAGTTCTCAATGCCGGAACTGGGACACCATATGGTCCAATTTGCGACTTGCTACGACCTTTGGAACCAGAGTTACACAAATACACCTTAAACCGTTTCCTATTTTAATACAAAAAACTCCGGTGTAAATTAAATCATGGTTTTTCACTAAATCCCCATTGAAAACAATGGGCTCCGCCGCCATAGATTTTCAATGGCAAACCGCCGCCGCTGGTGGCTATGGGAATCTGCCGCCATAGACTTTCAACGGGGCTACGCCGCCGTTGAAGTCGATGGGGGTTTTCCGCCATAGCCGGTCAATAGAGATTGGCCGCCATTGGAGTCTATGGGAAAAGTCCCGATCTTTCAAGGGGGTCCATACTCCGTCGGGTTGGTCCAAGAAGGTCAAGGATGGTTCTGCAGCGATGCCGGAGCAGTGACTACAGGTACCCCAAACCCTGGCTCTCTGGACCCTCCGGAACCAGAGCTATGGATTCCTAAATTTCAGCTTTTCACACTTAGCCGTTTTCTTGAGCTGTTTCTGCCGCCGCCATTGGAACCTATGACGCGACCCGCTCTTCTCGGTTCAACCCTTATCGGGGGTAGAGGATTCGGGGACACGGTGGTGGTCGAGTGGGGGGAGGCCTAGGAACTAGGGGCAAAAAGAATTGTATTTCTATGTGCTCTAGAACTGTTTATTCCCACGCCACTTGTCATTGAACTTGACTGCTAAGTGATCAAAGCTCTCTTATTGAAAATGTATCCGCTTTGTGGTTTTGCAGTTTGGACGGCAGCCAACTCGTTCCTGGAAAGCTCCTTCGAGGGATCTCCATTGAAGTCAATGGGCCCATTGACTTACAATGGGAAACCGCCACTCCTCCTCTAGGACGCCATCTGCTGGTCTTCACAGGAAACAGGACCCAAACAGCAAGATTCGCCATTGAAACACATGGAGCCCCAATGGCGGCCTATGGGACCCTGCAAAATGGTGCCTGAAAAGGCGGGAAATTACACAAAGGGCTATAATCACTAAAGAACTATTAACCCTTGTGCTCCCGATGAATCCTAGTGTGTGTGTGATGCAGACACTGATTAAACCAGATATTACAGTAAAGCATGGGAACAGGGGAATACACATTTTCATGTCATAACAAGGGTTAAATCACATTTCTGGACCTCAGCCCAGTTAACCCCTTGTCTCCCTGGTGAGGTCAGGGGATGGCCAAATGGGGTGCAACCCCTTTAATACCGGGCCACCCCCTTTCTCCCTCTACACCTCCCCTTCTTAATGGGTGACCTGTGGCCCACTGGCCCTAATGGGGAGTGAGGCACTGCTGGCACCATTAATGAATTCAGTCTCAGAGGGATAGTCCTGGTGTGAAAGTCCATCAGCATTGCTGTTTTCACTGCCCTTTTTGTGTTGAATGGTAAATTCAAATTCTTGCAATGCCAAGCTCCATCTCAGCAACTTGGAATTTTCCCCTGATACCCTCTGTAGCCAACTCAGGGGGTTGTGGTCTGTGAGGACTGTGAAAGCCCTCCCATATACATAGGGCTGGAGCTTTTTGAGTGCCCACACAATGGCCAAGCACTCCTTCTCAATGGTGGCATATGCCACCTCCCTGGGGAGCAGTTTGCGACTGAGATACACCACAGGGTGCTCTTTGCCGTCGTCCCCCACCTGGCTCAATACAGCTCCAATACCAAAGTCTGAGGCATTAGTCTGAATGAGAAAATGCTTGGTATAGTCTGGGGCAGCCAAGCGCAATTTTCAGTGCCTGGAAAGCAGTTTCACAGGCAGTAGTCCAGGTAATACGCACAGGCAGTTGCTTCTTAGTCAGATCAGTCAGGGGTTTGGCCACGGCGCTGTACTGTGGGACAAACTTCCTATAGTACCCTGCGGTGCCCAAAAAGGCCATGACCTGTTTCTTGGTTTTTGGAACAGGCCACTGAACTATGGCTTCTACCTTGGCTGGCTCTGGATTGAGATGCCCTCCACCCACCTGTGCCCTAAGTACAGGACTTCTGCCATCCCTACCATACACTTAGTGGGTTTCAAGGTAAGCCCAGCCTCCCTGATCCTATCCAGCACCGCAGCTACATGTCCTATGTGGGATTCCCAGGAACTACTAAAGACAGCAATGTCATCTAAGTACGCCCTGGCATAGCTCTGCATCCCTTCCAGTAACCTATTGACCAAGCGTTGAAAGGTAGCCGGGGCATTCTTCATCCCAAATGGCATCACCAAAAACTCATAGAGGCCACTTGGAGTGATGAATGCTGACTTCTCCCTAGCCTCCAGGGTCAGTGGGATTTGCCAATAGCCTTTGCTCAAATCCATGGTGGTCACATACTTTGCCCCCGCGAGTTCATCTAGTAACTCATCCATGCGGGGCATGGGGTAAGCATCTGACACGTCCCAGCGTTGAGCAACCGGTAGTCCACACAAAACCGGGTGGTCTTGTCCTTCTTAGGAACTAGGACTACTGGACTTGCCCAAGGGCTCTGGGACGGAGTAATTACCCCTAGGGTCAGCATCTCCTCTATCTCTCTCTCCATGCTCGTCTTGACCTCTGCTGACACTCTATAAGCGTGCTTAGGCAGAGGTTGCAGGTCCCCTGTGTGCACTGGGTGTTTTGTGAGATGTGTGGTCCCTGGCATGTCAGTGAAGAGGGCGCTAAACTGAGGTAGCATGTCCCTGGCTTCTCTCTTCTGCCTAGCACTCAACTGTGCCCCTATCTCCACCTGCTCCACAGTGTTTCCCTGCCTAGCCTCCCCTAGGAGATCAGGCAGAGCATTGCTCGCCGGATCCTCCAGCAGTGGGCTATAAATGGCCAGCACTGCTCCCATACTCGGTACTCGGTACTCTGTATTCCTTCAACATGTTAATGTGGTATGTCTTGTGCCTCTCCGGCACTACCTGTACAACATAGTTGCACTCATTCACCTTTCGGATAACCGAGTACGGTCCCGACCAGGCAGCCATCAGCTTGTTCTCCCGAGTGGGTTTGAGAACAAGCACCTGCTGTCCTGGGATGAATTCTCTGCTACGGGCCTGCTGGTCATACCATTGCTTTTGCTTGGTCTGAGCAGCCCTGAGGTGGTCCTGGGCCACCCCCATGAGCATCTCTAACCGGTCTCTGAGATCTACTACATACTGGATCACTGAAGCATCAGTAGCAGTAGTCTCCCCTTCCCATCCCTCATGGAATAGGTCCAGAGGTCCACGTACCCTGCGGCCATATAGTAGCTCGAAGGGGGAGAAGCCTGTAGATTCTTGCGGTACCTCTCGGTATGCAAACAGTAAGTGCTGCAGGTGAATCTCCCAGTCTTTCCCCTCCGCCTCTATAAAGGTCCGAAGCATCTGCTTCAGGGTACCGTTAAACCTCTCACATAATCCGTTTGTCTGGGGATGGTAAGGGGTAGTGCGCCGGTGCTGTACACCGCAGGCATCCCAGAGACAATGTAACAGTTCACTCATGAACTGCGACCCCTGATCGGTTAGGATCTCACTAGGGAAACCTACCCTAGAGAAAATGTTCAGCAAAGCTGCTGCCACTGTCTTGGCACTTATGGTGCCAAGCGCTACTGCCTCAGGGTACCGGGTGGCAAAATCCACCACCGTGAGGATGTAGCGCTTCCCTTACCTGCTAGGAATCATGAGGGGTCCTATAAGGTCCATCGCTACCTTCTGGAAGGGTTCCCCTATTATCGGTAGGGGTCTCAGGGGTGCCTTCACACGGTCGCCCGCCTTACCCACTCGCTGGCAGGCATCACAGGAGCGGCAGAAGTTGCTCGCATCCCAGGATGCTCCCAGCCAGTAGTAACGCTGTAATAACCGGGCTCGCATCCTGGTGACCCCCTGATGTCCCGCTAACGGAATAGAGTGAGCTACCCATAACAATTGCTGTCGGTACCCGTGGGGCACTACTAGCTGTCGCTAACTGGTCACCCCCTCCTCTGTCCCCGGGTTCCCTTCTTCTCTGTATAGGAGTCCCTTATGCCATAGGCAGCGCTCAGTGCCCTCCCCTGCCTGAGATTCGGATGCCCGAAGTCTCACGCCGGCCAGGGTAGGGTCTGCCTTCACTGCCTCCCTAAACTGGGCTCCTAAGTCTGGCCACCCCCCAGTCATGTCATTGTCAGGGGAAGGGGACAGGGTGAGAGGGAACAGTAAGTGGGCCTGTGGTTGCAACTGATCCTGGCTTACCTCCCCGGGCTCTTCTGCGCCCTCCGCTAACGTAGGTCCCAAAGGCTGGGGGACTGGAGCGGCCGCCGCCGGCATTGCCGCTGTTTGGCTCCGGGTAACCGCCGCCACTGCAGCGGGCTGGGGCACACGGTCGTAGGTGCAGGTCATCGGTTCCAGGTCATTGCCCAAAAGAATTTCAGCATCCAAACCGGGAAAAACCCCCACCTCCCGCACACCCATTTGGGCCACCTGCAAGAAACGTGGCTCTCCGTCGGCCACAGTGATCTGCATCCCAGGGCCCGGAAGCAATTCCTCTGGCCGGACCATATCAGGTCGGACCAGGGTCACTGCAGCTCCTGAATCCAGCAAGCCGACTGCTTGCCGGTCACCGACTGTGACCGGGCTGAGATGTTTGCTCCGGCCGTCCGTCTGCTGCAGGTCTGCGCTGAGATGTCCTCCGCTCCTGGCTGTAGGCACCGATGAAACCCGGATAGGGGTGACATGGGACGTCTCGCTGGGAGTTGTTTCCATGACTGGTCCTGGTTCTTTGGTGGAAGCCACCTGCACGCGGGCTACTGGCTTCGCAGCTGGGGTGCGTTGCCCCCGATGGGGTCTGTTGGAAAAAAGGTGTTCCGGGCAATCTGGTCTGAGGTGACCAGTGCTGTTACAGTTGTAGCACAGGCGCTCATGCCGGAGCTCTCCCGCCTTCTGTGAACTGCTGCCCGCAGGCGGCTTTTGCGTCCACTGGGGGGTATTAACAGACTTTTTGGCCGGCGCCGGCGCTGCCGCCGCTTTGGCTGGTGCCTTGGCGGTCATCTGGGATCGGCTGACCATATAGTCGTTTGCAAGCCTCGCCGCCTCTGTGTAAGTCTTGGGCTTTTTGTCATACACCCAAGCCCTCACCGCCGGCGGGCACTGCTGCATGAGCTGCTCCTGAAAGATGAGGTCCAGCAGGCATTGGTAAGTCTTGGCCTCACAGCCCTCCACCCAGTGTAGCCCGTATAAAGCCATGCGGGTCACATAGGTGACATAGGTCTCCTGAGGCTGCCTCTCCTCCAGCCCGACTTTACCCCGGTAAGCTTCAGGGGTAAAACCGTGCTGAAATAGCAATAGTTCTTTCAGGTGGGCATAATTATCAGCATACTCCTCTGGAAGCGCCATCAATGTCTGCTTAGCCAAGCCGGAGAGTAGCAGGTCCAAGCGTGCAACCCTATGCTGGGGAAGCACCCCGTACCGCCGGCACTGCGTTTCAAAGTTCTTTAAAAACATGTTGATCCGATCAGTGCCTTCCACGTACTTGGTGAGACTGTGCTTGTCCAGTTGGAGTTCATCTTTGCGGGGTTGGACCAGGGGGCAATAAGCGGGTCTGTTCACTGCCATAGAGATAAACTTTAGCCGCTCCTCCGCTGTCCCTCGGTCTCCCCACGTTCTTATCAGTGCCAACATTTCAGGGGTAAACGGACTGGTGGCCGCAGCCATCAGTGCCCCTCCTGTCGCACTTGTCCCGGGAGGTGCACTTGTTCCCTCCCCGGGATTCTGCCGCCCTGGCACTGGGTTCAGTCCCTGATCTCTGGGCGGCTGTACAAGGGCAAGCTGAGCCGTATCCTGAGACTCTGCACGCCGGGCTTCATATTCCGTGATTGCGGCAATCATGTCTGCGACCTCCTGGTCCTCATATTCCAGTCCATATTCACGGCACTTGTCTTTTAGCTGAGTTCTAGTCCTCAGGTAGTAAACGTTTTCCGCTTCACTCATGGTTCTGGGTCGCAGCAGTGAGGTGGTGTGACAACTTGCGTTACTTGTTGCACTAACGTGTGTTCAATATCTTTAGACCCAGGAACTTGCAATTACCATCAAGTTCCCACTGGATCACAGTACACCGCAGAATACTGTAATCCAGGTCCAGTTCAATCCCACCGCTGCCACCAGTTAATATACAAGCCTGTGACGATAGCTTATGACAGGTTGTAATTTACACCAAATACTGGGTTTTAACGGAACGAGGCTTAGATATAATAAAGTATATTTATTCCTTAGGATAGGTGAATACACGATATAGTACAGTAACAAGACAAGAAGTACACTTACTTTGGGGATGGGGGATGAGAAGTATGTTGCATAGCAATTCTCTCGCAATCAGGTAACAATTCAGATGATATCAGAAGACAAAGGATAAAGGGTGGACAACAGTTTATAAACCTTTTGTACCCTATCCTTAACATTGAGTACAGGTGATTGGTCTTCAATTACCTCTAGCCACTCTTTAACGTGGGAACACATTTTGATACATGCCCCCCTGCTAGCTGGCACATGCGCATTAGAACTCTGGGGTCTCATTTCTGTAGCCCCTCATCTGCATCAGGAATGCCAGCTAGTCTACCAAACAGAATTCCTGGCAGGATATTCTTTGTTGTGAGGTGTGAAATGGGACACTTACAGAGTGCTCTGGTTTGAGCCGTCTCCGCCCTCAGGTAAACAGTGAGGGTGACAAAATCCTTTGAACAACACTTAAGTCCTAGACATTGGGTCGCCTCTCTGGCCATATGCTACCCTGGTATGCAAAGGAATTTCCTCTGGGTTTTATCCCTGCTTTGGGACACAGTATTAAAGATAAAACACAAACATATTAAAATATCCGGTTCCGTTGGGTCCAGCGGGTCCAAACTTCCCAGTTCTCAATGCCGGAACTGGGACACCCTATGGTCCAATTTGAGACTTGCTACGATCTTTGGAACCGGAGTTACACAAATACACCTTAAACCGTTTCCTATTTTAATACAAAAAACTCCGCTGTAAATGAAATCACGTTTTTTCACTAAATCCCCATTGAAAACAATGGGCTCCGCCGCCATAGACTTTCAATGGCAAACCGCCGCCGCTGGCGGCTATGGGAATCTGCCGCCATAGACTTTCAACGGGGCTATGCCGCCGTTGAAGTCGATGGGGGTTTTCCGCCATAGCCGGTCAATGGAGATTGGCCGCCATTGGAGTCTATGGGAAAAGTCCCGAACTTTCAAGGGGGTCCATACTCCGTCGGGTTGGTCCAAGAGGGTCAAGGATGGTTCTGCAGCGATTACAGGTACCCCAAACCCTGGCCCTCTGGACCCTCCGGAACCAGAGCTATGGATTCCTAAATTTCAGCTTTTCACACTTAGCCGTTTTCTTGAGCTGTTTCTGCTGCCGCCATTGGAACCTATGGCGCGACCCGCTCTTCTTGGTTCGACCCTTATCGGGGGTCCAGGATTCTGGGACCCGGTGGTGGTCGAGTGGGGGGAGGCAAAAACGAACTAGGGGCAAAAAGAATTGTATTTCTATGTGCTCTAGAACTGTTTATTCCCACGCCACTTGTCGTTGAACTTGACTTCTAAGTGATCAAAGCTCTCTTATTGAAAATGTATCCGCTTTGCGGTTTTGCGGTTTGGACGGCAGCCAACTCGTTCCTGGAAAGCTCCTTCGAGGGATCTCCATTGAAGTCAATGGGCCCATTGACTTACAATGGGAAACCGCCGCTCCTCCTCTCGGACGCCATCTGCTGGTCTTCACAGGAAACAGGACCCAAACAGCAAGATTCGCCATTGAAACACATGGAGCCCCAATGGCGGCCTATGGGACCCTGCAAAATGGTGCCTGAAAAGGCGGGAAAATTACACAAGAACTTTTAACCCTTGTGCTCCCGATGGATCCTAGTGTGTGTGTGATGCAGACACTGATTAAACCAGATATTACAGTAAAGCATGGGAACAGGGGAATACACATTTTCATGTCATAACAAGGGTTAAATCACATTTCTGGACCTCAGCCCAGTTAACCCCTTGTCTCCCTGGTGAGGTCAGGGGATGGCCAAATGGGGTGCAAACTTTTTAATACCGGGCCACCCCCTTTCTCCCTCTACAATGGCATTTTGCGTCATACTGTCGCGGCCGAGTTTATTCTAACATTTACCCGGTCTCGGCTGCGACAGATACCGGGCACGCGCCGAGGTGTCCCGTGCACGCGCCGGAGCCTCGGAGGATCGGTCCTCCGATCGGGGCTTCCCCCTCCCCTCTCCGGGTCCGTCGGGGAGCCCTGGGCACGCACGCCGTGCGCACACGCTCCCGATGAAGCGTGACCGCGGAAACCTCCCGGCTTGCGGCTCGAGCCAAGTTCGAATAAAGTGTGCCGCCTCTGTACATGGCATCGGCCCTGGAAGGACAATCTGGTGGGGATCGAATTTGCGTGACTGTTCAAATGTTGTTTAATTTTAGACTTGTTGCTTGTTTTTAAATTATATTAATAAATAAATGTTTTTACTTACACAAGACCTGACTTACTGTACTGTACACCATCCTACTGTAAATGTTTTGACTTTATGTACTTAAATTAAGGCTATGTTGCCTTTTTTAACTTGTATTAATAAAGAAATGTTTTTTACTAACACCATACTGTTGTGCTGTAAATGTTTTGACTTTCTGTACATTAATGTTTTCACTAGCAGTAAACCATAAACCTGTTAATGTTTTGAATTGCTGTACACTTTAAATGTTTTAAAATTGTATTTGTAAATACAATTTTTTGCAATTACTCCACCAATAAAAGAAAATGCTGATTTGTTTTAAATTGTTCCATTGTCTCCTTTTATACTGTAACAAAATACAGTGTTTCTAGAACATACAGTACTGCCCAGGCATACTGTACAGTACTGTACTGTATACTGTAGGCATGCTCAGTAATGTACATCAATAGAGTATTAAAACAATACATGCTGTACGGGTATAGAATTCACATATGTACTGGAATACATGTAGAATAAATGCATACTTTTTATTTTTCGGGTTTATTGTACAGTATATATAAAAAAGTATTGTATACGGTCTGAAAACAACCCCATACTGTTTCAGGTTTTCTATGAAGCTCTCAGTTACAGTATTCTATCCGATCAATAACAACAGCCACTAAACTGTAGACTCCGGTACGTGATTTTTTAAAATTCGTTTCAGCAATGTGCAGGCATTGTTACACAAAGCGATATTATCCATCGAAATCCCTCCATTTGCCGTTTTCCGCATGAGATGACAAAGTTTTCTTTTCTGAGGAAAAACAAAAGTACAAGTTTTACTGTGATGGTCAGTCAGTCCCCTAAAGAAGTTCCCACAGTCAGTCCCACCAATAATTTTCTCGGGCGGCGCCTCCTGTTCACATGCGCATGCGCCTACTGTCGATGTGATGACACGCATATGCGTTTCAAGAAGGTTCCAATGCGCATGCGCCTAGCTTTCCACAAATTGAGCAGTATCTACTGTAGAAGCTGCTCAGCCAATGATATTGCTTACAGGAGAATCGCTTGACTGTGCATTGATATTGATATTTCAAAAACAGAATAAAATACGGCAACATTACTCACCATAGACTTTGCCAATCAGCCGGCGCCGAGCCACTGGCAGTCCCGTATTCTTGATTATACATGTAGTTGACAGGTGCCAGCGGATGAGGCTGGAAATCGCTTTGGTACATGCAAGCTTGCTGGAATCTGAACGTGAAATCCGGCTCAGGCTGAAGGTATCCGGGCGGGGACAGACAGCAAGGGTTGCCGGTCACCAGGTTTTAACTGACAGTCGGACCGTAATTAGATGCTGGCGCTGTCGCTGGCGCAGTTGCTGGCGCATTGCTTGCCAGCGACTGACGTTTCTTAGTTGGTTTTAACATGACCTTTCGCCTTTTGAAGTTTCCATGATCAAAGATACGGGAAAAACCTGGTGATACACACCAATACCCTCCAATAACACCGGGATCAATACGAAAAAAACACGCTTCCACACATGAGCATCTGGTAAAAATTTGTAAGTCATGGTTTTCGATAAAATACTGATAAATTTGAACAACTGTTGCCATCTTATCATCTGTTGCATTAATCGCGGCCCATATTAAATAAGCGTATGTTCTGTCGGGTTTTTGGAACACGGACTGCGGTGGTGCACTCATGTCGGGACTCTCAGGACAATAAAACACCAGACACTGTGCATGTATTTTTTAATATGAAAAGCCTAAATTGATACATTATTGTAACTTCTTCAGTACCAAGGCCAATTTACAATGGACCACTGTGGTATTTTTTTTAAACACCTGCAAGTCGACACATTACTGAAGCGCATGCGCATTACAATTCATGAATATCTGCCACCTGGCAGATACGCGAAGAATTTCAACAAATTAAATCCGAACCATTATCAATAAACACATCAATAAACACATCAACCGCGGGTGACGCCGGCATGAATGCAACATGAATGCGGTATGAATGCGGCATGAAGGTGGTGAAGTGCGTGGCATTCGGAAAAAATCCCCGAAACAATTCAGAGATGTTGGAGAATAAAAGGGACCGCGGCTGTATTACATGTGGTGCACAAAATGCGATCCTTAATCATATATTTTTTCCCACTACAAGGGTGGTAAAATGTATCCCCCAAGATTAGGCTATTACATACACAGCAATTGTGACATTTGTAACAGCCAGCATTGGGTTGTGCCATGAAATGTGGTGTTTTATAGTGCATTGGATTATCTGCCTTTATGAGAACCTCCTTAATGTTCTCTCCCCTTTTGTAAGCAAAACGGGGGAATTCCTTACATACATTGTTTAGACTCTCATCAGTCTGCAAATTCTCCAGTGTTTTTTGATGATATTCTTAACAAAACCACTGGCAGTTGTAAATTTGCTCACAAATGTCATCCTAGGTTGTTCTGGTGAAATCAGTGTTTCTCTTGGTGTAGTGTTGAATGCATCAACAACATCTGCTCTTGTATGCCCACGTTCAACAAACCTCTCTTCAATATCCAATAGAGTTTCTTTTAATTTATAATCTCTATCTATGATACGAGTGGCTCCGATTTTTGGGGAGAATGGTAACATGTGTATAAGACATTTGGGGTGAAAGCTAGTACCGTGTAGAGTGGAGTTCCTGTCAGTGGGTTTTCTGTGTAAATCAGTATGTAAAACCCCATTATCAATGGTCAGTAATACATCCAAATAAGAAATTTGGTAATCGCTCCAACTATTAGGAAGCGTATGGAAGTATCTAATCCTTCAAGATAATTAAAGAATCTTATCAATTAATCTGAGGTACTGTTCCAATGAAAAAGAAATCATCTATATATCTGCAATAAAATAGTATGTTATCAAAATTTTTAGTCGGCTAGATATATTTCTCCTCAAAATCACACATATAAAGATTTGTGTATGATGGTGCCATACTGCTACCCATCGCAGTCCCTGCTGTCTGCAAATAAAAACTATTCTCAAATTTAAAATAATTTTTATTAAGAATAAAATGTAGAAGCAGCATTTAATAATCGACTGGTGGGTCAGCTTTGTGTGAAGATGTGAGATTGTGACGGATGACATTGAGACCCTCCTGATGTGGAATAACGGTATATAAATTGGAAACAGCCATTGTAACCATTATGATTAAAGTTCCTACAATAGGGACTGATCTAACCTTTGTAAGAAAATCAAATGTGTCACGAATATATGACCTACTCTTTGTAACCATTGGCTGTAAGAAAGTATCAAGATATATCGATAATGGCTGACTAATGGAACAAGTAGCAGAGATTATGGGTCTCCCAGGGGGATTTAACAAACCCTTATGGATTTTTGGTAAAAGGTATAATACCGGCCTTCTCGGACTTTTCATTAATCCCAAGGTTATTCTGTCCCAATTGTAGGATCCCCTTAATCTCTGTTTGATATTTTAGTGTTGGATCACAGTTCAATTTCACATAACAATCTTGATCAGATAATTGTCTCACTGCTTTAATTTTATATTGACTGTAATCTTGTATGACTAGAGCCACCCTTATCTGCTCTTTTGAAGATGACTTCTGTATTATCTCTTAATTTTTGAAGAAAAGTTTTCTCTGCGATTGAAAGATTAAAATGGGATCGATGTTTCTTCTTAAAATAACTTCTAATGTCATTTTTCACTAAACGCATAAATACATTTACTCCAGCATTTTTGAATGGAGATATGAATCTAGACTTCAATTTACAGGGATTAGCTTTAACTAATTCTTTGTTGCTCCTGTTGCTGATTAAGATCAGTAGGTTTGCTTTGAAAAAAGGATTTGAGATTGAGGTTTCGTTCAATGGGAAAAACATAGTACAAAAGTCCCACCAAGGTAATATGAAAATCAGAATACGACGTGTGTTTGGGATCAGACATGTGAGTTCTCATCTTTCCTACGCCAGTGACCTCTCTGGGAAAAGCTTATGATATGTGATAAAGTATAAGAATTTTCTATGAATGTTTTATCCTTTAATTTTAAGAAACTTTTCTGAATTTATTGTAACTGTATGTTCTTCTAATAATCTTTTTCTGTAATCTAAAGCACTGTCTTTTTGTATACTAAAAAGGTACACTCTCTGGACTCTGTAGTAGGAAGAGCGTCAGAGGCACGCCATGCACCAAATTGCACAATCGGCATAGAGTTCAAATCTCCATCAGATGAAGGGGAAAAGCAGCACTCCATTGGACTTGTACAAAAATAGAAGTTTATTTAAAATGGAATCAACGTTTCGGTCCCTAACTTTGACAAAGGTCCAAGTTGGGGACTGAAACGTTGAAGTCCAATGGAGTGCTGCTTCTTTCCTTCATCTGAAGGAGATTTTAACTTTATTTTTGTTTTTTAAAGCCAAACTTTAATAAGTGATGCTTTGCACTCTGATTTAACTGGTTGCCCGCTTTGTAGACATTAACGTACACAGATTTTTGTGTTTTAAGTGCGTATTTTTCTTTAATAAACAGGGACCTTAGACTATGCAAATTTAATATTTGATATTTCTTGGGTGGTGGGAACAAGATTAGCTTTTGGTAACATTCATGAAAATATCAATTAATAGTGCTGCCTAATTAATGCAACTTAGTTTGACCAATGCATATGTGCAGTGAGACATGAAAATCACTTTTAATAGCGCTGCTACTTAGACGAACAGACATTATATTTGCATCTCATTAGCTTTCAGTATAACCATTAATAATAAGAAAAATACCATCCGCTCCCTATTTCATGAACCTCATGACACTGGGTACAAATGATCGGCCTACTGTGGATCTAACCCAACGATCAGATCTTGCAAGCATTAACTATTTACAGTACTAACCATTATCTACTTATTCCGGTTTAAACATTCTATCAAGTTACCAACTTTACAAAATGCATTCTTGATAACTAAAAAGATTGATAACGTTTGATTTTGAGTCTGTCCAGATTTGTTTATCATATATAGGTAGTAGAATCTGTGATTTTGTTTGAGCCACACAGATGTTTCCTCTTTATATATGAATTAAGTAGAAATAGCCGTGTTAGTTCAGTTGCGACAGAGCAGAGTAAAATAAACATAATCTTAGGCAGATGATGCCATTCCTGCCATTCCATTCCTACATCATCTGCCTTAGATTGTTATCAGGATTTTTACATTTGTGTTTAACTCATAGAATCTTTGTAAATCAGTTTTGCTTGACCGGAGGAAGAGAAAAAACTCTTCAAAGAATGTTTTATATATCAATTGCTAGTCTGACTAAGAAAGATATTACCTAATGCTGAAGTACTCATTGGGGCCTATGCACTAAGCGCCCGTAAGCCACTTGTCGAGGCCTTTCCACCAAAAAAGCCTACTGCTATTCAGTAAGCCCTGATAAGTCCCCGTGTAAAAGCCTTTTTCGGCAATTTTTTTTTCAAGTAAAAAAAATCACCAAACAACCGGCAAGAAGCCACTTATCGTCTAATTTTCAAACTCGTGCAATTCTAGTAGCCCCGATTTAGCTTATCGCAGCTAATTGCGGCTCTAGAAGAGAGATTTCCTCTCAAAATCCTCCCACAAGGAAAAGTTGGCAGGGACTTTTTTTTATACATATGATTTAAGCCTGGAGTCTTTGGAGCTGACAAGTATTGCTTTGTAGTTGTGAGCCTGTGGTCTTGAAAAGTAGGAGTTATAATAAATATAAGCTTTGACCTTTCGGATCTTATTGTGTCACCGCTTACATTATGAAGGGGTTAAAATAGCACTTGTTGATGTTAGGGTTATATGGGGGTACAAGTTTTCCGTTCTGCAGGGTCGCTGTATAGTCCTATCGGGACATCTTAAAGGTGCAGTTCAAACAATATTATACATACTGTATGTGTATTGAATAATAAATCATTTATGTGCTATGACAAAATACTTGTAAATTAAAAAAAAATACCAATTTTTTTTAAGATACAGTACATTTTGAATGTTTATAATGTAGAAAGCATTAGCAAAGTGACAACCAAATGTATCTAACAACTGACCAGTCACATTATATTTCCAACAATTCTGTGCAAACCCGGCCAAGCGATCCATTACAGGAGAAAGGATCGATCTGCAATGTAGCTAATCACTTGTCAGTGTGCAGATTGTATAGATGCACATATTTAATGAGGGAAAATATATTTCATTTTGTAAAAACTCCAGTTTGAACTTCAACTTTAACATATAAAGCTAATTATTGTGACATTGGTGACATATGGTCTCACAGGTTACATGAATGTAAACATTTTACAATCATGGGTAACCTATTCAATACATGTTGTCTTCTGTGATCGATCAACAATTGCTGTATTCCTATGGTCAATACCATTACTCTCTTGCCCTTTCAATCAATCCTTCACTATTTTTCTAACTCTTTTAACATGTAAAGATTTTTTTGATTGTGGGTGTGTGGGAATTTAAAGGTCAAAATGCTTCAAAGATTGACTAACAGGAAAAGGGAGTGGTGATAGGGAGTGAAATATATATGTTTTAAGTAATACTATTAAAAGTTATATCCTAATTGTTAGTGGTGTGAATTAAGTGAATTTCTCTTTGAGCACACTGTCCAGTGTGCTCACCACTTTAAAGATTGACAAAAATGATCAGTAACCGCTAATTGTCACTCAACTTTGTGACTGTTGGGTACATGACAAATCATGGCCTTAGAAACATCTGTTTTTATTTGTCTAACCAAGGTTAACAAATAGGTACTTCATATCTTCAATAAATATCAGGTTATAACGATTAGGGCAACCTAAAGAACACATATTCATTGGTTCTAAACACACATGGAGGGTATTGTTTATAAAAAAAAATATTAACAGCTTTCATTATTTCAAGTCAGGTGGCTTCATTACATACCTACTTAAACCAAGCAAATCTCACACTTAGGGGGCTATGCACTAAGCTCAATGGCTTTGCGTTCTGATTTGGCCAAAAAGCAGGTTCGTTAAAAAGTGAAGCCGGGGACGCGATGCACTAAGGCCTTCAGGCCATTTTTTAACGTACCTGCTCAAAATAGCTCAAAACAGCCACAGCGTACGTGTTGCTTTTTTTCCCACTGCTAGCATTCTTAACCTTTACGTACGCTAGCTGATAGAAAAAAAAGCCGCATGTAACATTTGCATGGAGATTTGCTATCTCCATGCAAGACTGTTACAGGCGATCGTACACTAAATAAATACATTTTAATAATAGTGTACATGAGCAGGGGGTCTCCCGAGCTGAAACGCATTGGTTTCAGGTCCGAGGACCCCCTACTTCAGGAGATATAGGCCCCGTTATGGGGTGCCGGTATCCCCTGCAGTTTAAAGCTCCCGCGTCACGTGACCGGGTTATTTACATTCTGCAGGGGATACCGGCACCCCATAAAGGGGCCTGTATCTCCTGAAGTAGGGGGTCCTCGGACCTGAAACCAATGCGGTTCAGCTCAGGAGATCCCCTGCACATCTACACTAGTATTAAAACACACATAACAATAAACAATAATTCATTACCGTAGCGGCTATACACTATGGTAATGAAGCAGCATTAATGTATTTTAAATAATAGCCACATAGTGAGTGTCCGTTTGCCGAGTCCAAGGATTAGAGAAGAAGCATAGTCGGGTCCGTAAGCCAACGTTGAGATCCAGAGGAGGTAATCAGACAGACCGGGTCAGGAATGAGGTAACTGGAAGACAAGAAAGAGCCAAGCACAAGACCAGACAGCACTAGGCTACAGAGGGTTATGCTGAGCACTGACTGAACGCAGCGACAGGAACTATATATGGTGCAAGGCCAATGAGAGAAGGGGAGGGGCGGAGGCTCGTCCCCAGAGCGGCAGGGATAGGGAGAAGGAACTAGGGGGAAGGTCAGGGGCGGTTGCACAGCTTGACTGTGTTGCGTGGTGTACAGCAATAGCTGGGGGCAGAGCCAGATGCAAGAGACTGTCTACAAGTTGCGCGGGTCCGCGCCCGGCCTGTAACGGCGGCGGACTGGTGCGCGGGATTCGGAAGGAAACGCATAAGCAGTGGTGGTTGTGGCAGCCGGGGTGAGTGAGGGGGGGACATGTTGCGCGGATCGTGTCCCCTGCTTCCTTACACCCTGTCATTATACCCACCACTACGCGCATGATACCCTGGGCCCCCAGGGAACCCAGACCCACTTGCAGGGTGATCAGTACAACTAACTTTTTTGTTTTTAAACTAGCAAAAACCTGATAGTTCTGGAAGTGGTAGGCCTCTCAGTTCGGCTGTGGAACCGCCGACAAGGGCCCCCCTGCCGCTCCGTTTCTGGTACTCCTGTTTAAATTGGGTCCTTGTTCCGGTGTCACCGAATCTGGTTTAGCCGTGTCTGAGGAATGAAGACTGAGCCACACGAGGAATTGAGGAGCCTCTGCTGGATCTTTAATGTTGATCTGTGATCCCTCTTTCAGCACTACTAATTAAAAGGAGAAACCCCATTTATACTTTATCCCGCTGCACCTCAGGGCCTCCGTGACCGGCCTCATGTTGCACCTTTTCTGCAGGGTAGTAGGCGAGAGGTCTGGAAATATCTGGAGTCTCGTGTTTTCAAAAGAAATTATCTCTATTACCTATCTCGGGAAATAGAGACTTCGGAAGACTACGTGGGTGCAAATGAGCACTCACAGTGAGTCACTCTTTACTTCTTATCCATTTTAACATAGACCCGTAAAAGTTTATGCGTGTCATATTATACCCTATAGATTGTAACTATGAGCAGTTGTTTTATTGGGTATATTTTCTCTTGTGTGTTCTATGGGCAACACTAAAACCGAAAGTAAAATCAAAGCATTTCAAAATATGCACATTTTCAAGGTTTGAAAGTATAACAATTTAAATACTTGTGGTGCTATTAACTAGATTATAAACTATTTCTTAGGCAACTCTAAACAGTGGCTGAGCTGAGAAAAGGTCTTTTATAGCATTTTCTCCGGTTTTTGGTAGGTAAATAGACTCAAATTAAACAGAGCTCGCTTTTTAGATTGTTATCAATTGAAATCCTAAATATATTGTCATTGTGTTTCCGAGCAGCTCCCTGCAGCCGTGCTCCTAAGAAACAATGGATACACAAACATGTAAGATAATAACTGGCAATTGCTCTATGACCTTGCTGTTTTATCAGAATCTAGTGTTTTAACAGTAAACAAAGTAAGAAGAACAAGTTTTTTTTTCCATTACAGGAGTAAGCCAGATGGCACAATATGTGTGCACAAGGACAGGATAGAAATACTCAATGTGTAACTTTGACCAGGCTCAGTTATTTCCACTTGGTCACACTGCTTGGAGATATCTTTTGATGTATTTTAAACCCTCTCAAGATAATGAAATGCAAAAAGCTTCTGGCTTATGGCTGGGAAAGTGCAAACCCTGCATTGAACTCCATGCAGAACAATATTCAGTCTCAGGCATTGTCAGTAACAGCGGAAGGGAGAGGAAAGTGTAGTCTCTTCAGTGAAAGCTGCCATAGGTACAGTAGGTGGGGTAAGATTTTCCGTGCTGAATTAAGATGGAGAAGTAAGGGGAAAGCAAGCAGTTCATGTTTTATTGCTTAATATTAATTGCATTTAATCTGCTTGACCAAGCAAGCACTTCTAACCAGGATCAGCGGACCTCTCATGCTTTTTTTAAATTGATTCAGTGTCCTATAAATAATGCTATATTTATTAATTGGTAAAAAGGACAAACCAGTATAATCATCTTAACAATAAAAGGTCCAATAGAATCTATGCTGTAGATGCAGTACCAAAATGTTTTACATTTAACTACCCCCTAACAAAAGCAGTATGTTTCAAGCTAGCTATTGTTCGGTTGTCCAGATACAGCAGGCATAGTGACATATTCTAAAGCATTAAACATATTAAAAAATGAAAGAGATATTATTATAGTCACTCTGTTTCTATTAAGAAAGAGTAAAGGAGTTTTTCATTAAACAGCGAGAATGCTGAATGGGACATTATCACCGTTAAACTCTCACTGAAGTCGATAGGAGTTTCATTGCCCCGATCGACATTTTCACAGTTGACATTCATGATACGGTGAGTAGGTGTTTTACCTCGACTTTGGCAGGGTCCTGTGTAGCGGAAGCTGATCCAACTATACTTAAATAGGTTTCCAAAAAGAGTGTGTAATTTAAATCACAAAAAAATGGCATATGTACTAAGTGCCGCAAATTGATTTTTTGTCATTAAATTGACGCACATCACAAACTATGTTCCGCTTGTGTGCACCAATGTACTGTACAAACCTTTCTCTTTACCATTTTGCTACTCAAATATATTAGTGCAAAGAACTGGGATGAGCATGATGCACAGATGTAAATGGTATCTACTTAAAACAAATGGGTTGTCTTTAAAACATTGTTAGAAGAGAGCACTTATCAGTGTATACCTTTGGGTAATGAATATAAAAAAAACAAGTCTAATCCAATGTGGTGAAATAAACAAGTAGGGGGGGAAAGGGAGGCGTTTGGTTTCTTAAAGTTATAAGGGATGGAGGCATCATATAAGAATTATAAGAAATGTAACAGAAGTTGTTAAAGGGCAATCAGATTAGTAAAAATGTAAAATGAAAAAGGGATTACAATAGAACATAAGATCAACCCTAAAAGTACCCTAAGTACCTTAACAACAAAAAGATTAGAAAAGAGAATACAGGACCCTTTCAGTGTGAGATGGGCAGACAAATTATTGGAGATAAAGTGGTAGGTGGAGGTATTAAATACATTATTTGCCTCCTATTTACCAGGGAGGAGTCAATTGCAAAAATAGTGCGATAGGAGGAAGCCACAACCTCTATATTAACTAATAATTAACCTGAAGAAGTGCATAGGCGGCTTAATAAAATTAAGTAAATAAAGCACCTGGCCCCATGGCATACACCCTGGGGGTTTTAAGAAACTAAGTTCAGTAATAGTCAATCACCTACATTTAATATTCAAGGATGCAATTTTCAAAGGCTCAGTACCACAAGATTGGGGTAAAGTAGATGTGGCGCCTATATTTAAAAAGGGTGCTAGATCACCACTGGAGAATTACAGACCTGTAAGCCTGACAGCAATAGTGGGAGAAACTGCTTGAATGTTTAGTACGAGATAATATTCAGGAATACCTAATGGGTAACAAACATTATTAGTTATAGCCAGCATGAATTTATAAAGGATGGGTCATGCCAAACTAACCTTACTAGTTTCTTTGAGGACGTAAGTAGGAATTTAGACCAGGGTAATGCAGTTGTTGTGGTCTACTTAGATTTTGCAAAGACGGTTCATATGGTACCACACAAGAGGTTAGTGTACAAAATAAAGGAAATTGGTCTCGGTAAACATTTTTGCACTTGGATTGAAAACTGGTTGAAGGTTAGAAAACAGAGATTTATCATAAATTTAACCTTTTCAGCTTGAGCTAAAGTTGTAAGTGGAGTACCTCAATGATCGGTACTGGGACCCCTGCTTTTTGACTTGTTAATTAATGACTTTGAGTTAGCATAAAGACCAAAGTCTCCATCTTAACTGATGACAGTAAATTATGTAAGGTAGTAAAATCAGTGTAGGATGTATTTTCTCTACAGAAGGACTTGGATAGACTGGAAACTTGGGCAGGTAAATGGCACATGAGGTTTAATACCGATAAATGTAAGCTTATGCATTTGGGAAACAAAAATAAACTAGCGACATGCAAAATAAATGGGGCAAAATTAGGTGAATTCTTGATGAAGGACTTAGGAGTGCTTGCAGACACCAGGCTTAGTGCCCAATGTCAGGCAGTAGCTGCAAAGGCAAATAACATCTTATCTTTCATTAAACAGGATATGGATGGAAGGGAAATAAGCATAATTATAGGCCATATCTTGAATAGGGTGTACGGTTCTGGGCACTACTCTTTAAAAAAGACATTATGATCTACTGTATAAACAGTGAAGAGAAGAGTCACCAAATGAGTAAAGGGGATGGAAAATTTCACTTATGAGGCGAGGCAAGCTAAATTAGATTTGTTTACATTAGAAAAGAGGCATGTTAGAGAGGATATTATCTCTATATACAAATATATTTGGGGTCAATACAAGGAGCTTTCAAAAGAACTATTCATCCAAAGGGCCATACAAAGGACTCGGGATATTCCTTAGGGTTGGAGGAAAAGAGATTTCTTGAGTCTAAAGTAAATTCTAGAAAGTCTGCTTATGGTGTTTGCAACTTAAAGCTCTTAAAATTCTGTGCTATATATCAATTATACTTTTTTTTTACGCAGTGCAGATGTTTAATTATATATATATATATATATATATATATATATATATATATATATATATATATATATATATATATATATGTATATATGTATATGTATATATATATATATATATATATATATATATATATATATATATGTATATATATATATTCATAATATTTTAACAGAATGGCTACTCTAAAATATATTAGGTGCTTGAAGGTGTTAACCACCGTAACTGGTGCTCCAGAATTTATAGGATAGAAATTAGTATAGTAAAGTCATTATCACAATCCAGGTAGGCAATATCATGATCTCTCCAGTGTCATAACATAAAAAGTGTGGGAAATAAACACAGGTGGGGGGTGAAGATAGCGGAGAAAGGGAGAAACAACTGATCTGAACCCCCACAAGTGAAGTGATAGACCCGAGAGTGTGAGACCTAACAATTCCTCAACCCCCACTACTCCTGCTAACACACAGAGGTTCCGGAACAGCAAATACGTACTTAGCTGCTCAGACGCTGAGGTAAGGGAAAACAGCCAGGATCCCGGTTTGTGTGGAAGGCGTGCTCCAGCCAAGATAGTAAGCTGACTTGAAGGGAGGAAGGCGATGCACAGCTCTCCGATAGCAGCAATCAAAAAACGCAATCAAAGAAAAACGATCTTTATTAATCTAAAACAGATGGACACATGTCTATGGCGCCTCTGACGCATTTCGTACCCGACGGGGTACATTGTCAAAGAGTGAGAAACCATGCACCTAGTGATCTTTAAGTACCCACCTCCGCTCTCTGATAGGACCACAAAGCAGCCAATAGGCTGCAATAGGCACACCTGTGGAATAAATACTAATATAAACACTAGAGGAGGGCAAAAGAAGATCTTTAGTGAATAAAAACATAACAAACATACATGACAATAACAAAGTAACATAAATGATACATATATAAACATAATATAAATAATGTGACCACTAATCCCTGAATAGCAACATAGTGAAAACACAATAATTTAAAAACAGATAAACTAGACAATGTGTATCAAGCACTAACCACTATGACTAAATGTATCCTCAATTAGATAAAAAAAAATATATAATATATAATTAATATATTCATTTATTTCAGTATATATGAATTTCTGACTGCTGGATCAGCTATATACAGTAGGTCTCTTGTTATATTCTATAGTATTTAAACTAATTTATAAAAATGTATATATTGCTATCTATGTAGTTGTTTAACTTGAGTATTTATCATTTATCATTAATTATATATTATATATTTTATTTAATTGAGGATACGTTTAGTTGACTTGTTGCTCACACTACTATTTTACTTTACATATCTGGTCTTCATTCCCTTTAAAGCTCTTACGCTGGGGAAGTACTTTGCTTCTTACTCGTATTAAGGGTTAAATTGGCAGTCTCTTGCAGAGAGTCAGTGATGCCCCATATTAAATTAACCTCTCTGGAATACATTTCAGGTGGCTGAATAAGGAACCCTCTTCTGTGCACCACATTCTTCTTCCATACCTATCTGATCAGGTTATACTACTTTCAGGTCGGGCCGATTCAAACACATTCAGTTGTGAAAACAATATCAGACCTACGCTACTGGCACTTACTTAACTGAGAACAATAAATGTTTATAGGACACATCTTAATACATTAATCTATACAGTAAAACCCATATACAAGACTCACGGTGAATATCCTAAGAGAACTCTGAAGAACCTGCTTCTAGAACATTTGGTGGAGCTATCTCTCTATTGTGACATCAGGGGTCACAAGAAATACAAAGGGGTGACTTCCCTTCTGCATAGTTATCCTACATCACATGAAGGGGAAGTGAGTAACTTTAGTGAGCCGACACAGTTAACCCATTAAGACCATTAATCCCTTAACTGAAATAGTAGTCCCAAAAGGGATCTACACACTCCCCTATCAAAACATGATGTTGTCCCCAACATCCTTTAAATATACAACTGGAACAACGTTACAATATTTAAACATACACATCCTAGGTACATAACCTGATACATACTGCCAAATGCATTTCTTTTCTTTCTCTATACACAATATAACTACAATGTTAGGTATGGTATGATAACAATAACACATTTGCATATTCAACAACACAAACTATGACGATCAGGGATTACCGACTTCAGCAAACTCAGGTGCTGCAACATCATCTCTGTGATCTTTAGATTTTCCAGAATAGACATCACTTGGCTCCACTAAGATATCATCATTCACCTCTGGTGCTGTTGCTTCTGTTGGTACACCAACTGGAGCAACTGTTATGTCTCATTCCTCTCTGGGGGACATCTTGGAGTCTCTGCTCGTGCCCTCCCTTGAGTGAACATCTGGGGAACTCTTCACATCTCCAATCTCCTCAGTGGCCACTGCTTGCCTACAGTAGGGGGAGGTGACTTAATATCAGCTCCTGGCAACTCTGTCTCACTGGCCCTCCTGCTGTCCATTGCTGCATAAATATCATTAGGACCTTCATGAAGTTCCTAAACTTCGAACTCTATAAATAGCGCATGTCACAATCGTCACACCTGGCAGTGTGTGACAATTCTCCTCCAGGGCGCTTGCAGATGGTGCATACAGCCTGGAAAAATGATGCGTCTTGGATAGAAATTACAAAGACCCCTCCTGGGACTTCATAATATGTGACTGTTAAGGCAGACACAATAGGCTGCATACTGAGCTGACATTGTAATGTATTCAATTTGGGACATGGACACAACTAGAAATACTGTAAACTTCTCAAGCTTCAGCAGGGACTCAGAGACATAGTCAACTGTTTAAATGCAAATGTAAGCACAAAGTCCAGCTCAGGGAACTCAGCAATGTGTGGCTTCCTAACAAACTTACCCACGTGTGCTCTTTTCCTTATGACAAAAGTCCCTCCCCTATCAAGACCATTTGGGAGAGGTCTGTCTCTTTTCCTTTGATTCTCATTGAACTGTCCTGTACAGGCATGACCATACTTTTGTGCTACTCGGGTAGGCAGGCTCTCCATAATAGTTGCACCCAGACACCATTTTGCAAAACAGACTCTTTTGGTGGGAAAAAAAACCTACCTGCTTACTTTTGCAGAAACCTTTCTTGGCCAGAAATGCTGTTCCACTTGGTTCTGCAGAAAAACACAACTGCCTTGGCAGGAAACATTTGCACAACAGTGCTTATCACTTTTGCAAACTCTTTTATTGCGGGGGAATTGGGCCCACTATGAAGTCTGCAAAACTCTCTTTGCAGAATAATTTTTACAATATAGTCATACCTCTTAGGGCACAAAACATTGTACTGCAGTCCTTAGTACATGACCTGTACACAAAATGTTCTAATGGTAGGAAATGTCAATTTCTTTCTCTTTTGAAAAATAAATTCATGTAAGCTTGCTTTTTAATCGATCAAACTCTTATACCTCAATCGCCATCTCTGAGACTTTGCAAGATAGTACTTGACACTGTTATCTTGCACAATTCAGCTCCTAATACATAAAGACTTGCAAAATAGCTTCCTTGATCAAAAACTAGCTCAAATCTTGCTTAGCCTGGGTAAATTTGCAAAAATTAGGTCTCTTTAGCGAGAGAATCGGTGAATACAGTTTTTTTGGTAACTAACACTTGCAAATATAGTCCTTACAGCATAGCAGCATCAAAACAGTTTTCATGACGGGAAACACATACAAATTCTGTGTAAAAATCTTAATGCACTATCCTTCACATCAACAGTTTAAAACAGCAAAAACACAAAAACATTTTCTTTTGCATGCCCAGCCCCACATTGGGCACCAAATGTATCCCTCCTTTCCCTGCAAATGAGTTTACATCATGTTTGACTATTTATATGGCAGTGCTCAGTCTCTCATACCTGTTCAGGGTGCTGGGTCGGTGCAGACTGGGCGTGGATATGCAGATAGAACAAGGATAGGCGCCAGGATCTTTTATATCAGAAAGGGCTTTATTCAACTTCCATTTATAAGGCTCCACATACTGTACAAGGACAGGCTTCAATCTTGGCAGTCTAATGGGCGGCAAATAATAAGGTTACACTGTACTTCTTCCCCAGTACTACCCCAGTCAGTGATGCGCCATATTAAATGGATCACTCTGGAATTAATTTCAGGTTGCTGTTCCATGAATATCATAGGTACCGGCACTCCAGGGGCCCTTATGATTTTTGCTTATTGTCTGGGGGGAGATAACATGCACTACTCAATTAGAACAGATGGGGCCTGGGCGTGATCAAAGGATTGGTTGCCTTGGTTGCAATCCCAGAATCAAAATATAGATTTTGAGAACAGATAAACATTTGGCCTACCTACAGTAGCCTGCCATTTTTCTTCCTGTTGTAAAACACCAAACCTTATTTGATCCTTGGCTTTCTTTCTTTTTTAGAAAGGGTTAACAAGCTTCTTAAAGATTCAAAAATATCCAAAATGTTTAAAACAAGATGATACCCAGTTGGTCCTCAACCAAAATATCCATCTTTAATCTTGCGTACCTTAACACATTGATTGCAGGGAATAATAAGGGTTTAGGGGGAAAAGTATTTTGTCTTACATAGGTCAATAGCTGGTATAGAAAAAAAGTGGATTAGTTGTAGGGTGACCAGATTTTCAAAATGAAAAACCGGGACACATTAAAAAATTATTTATAAAACAAATGACATCACGTGACGCCCCCCGTTGCTATGACAACGAGACACTGACGTCAGGCGGTGACATGTTGCCATGACAATGTGGCATCACGTGATGCCTCGGCGCCATAATGCGTCCCGTTGTCATGTCAACTTGATGCCGCGTGACGTCACGGAGCGGCTCGTTGTTATGGCAATGTGCATTACGTGACATCGCGCAGCCATGTTGACGGAATTTGGAGGGGAGGATAGAGCCAAAGGCAAGATAAATAAATATATAATAAATAGATCTAAAAAAATGTTATCTCCACACAGAGCCACTGACCCACACACCCACTGACCCACACAGAGCCACTGACCCACACAGAGCCACTGACCCACACACCCACTGACCCACACAGAGCCACTGACCCACACAGAGCCACTGACCCACACACACACAGAGCCACTGACACACACACACACACACACACACACACACACACACACACACACACACACACACACACACACACACACACACACACACACACACACACAGCCACAGACCTACACATAGAGCCACTAACCCACACACAGAACCACTGACCCACACACACACAGAGCCACTGATCCACACATCCACACTTAGAGCCACTGACCAACACACACACACACACACACACACACTGACCCACACACACAGAGCCACTGACCCACACACACAGAGCCACTGACCCACATTCACAGAGCCACTGACCCACATTCACAGAGCCACTGACCCACACACAAATACACAGCCACTGAGAGACACACACACACAAAGAGCTACTGACCCACACCACCACTAACCCACACACCCACACACAGAGCCACTGACACACACACACAGAACCAGTGACACACACACAGAACCAGTGACACACACACACACACAGAACCAGTGACACACACACAGAACCAGTGACACACACACACAGAACCAGAGGCACACACACAGAACCAGTGACAAACACACACACACAGAACCAGTGACACACACACACACACACACATACACACACATACACACACACACACACACACATACACACACACACAGAACTAGTGACACACACACACACACACACAACCAGTGACACACACACACACACACATAGAACCAGTGACACACACACACACAGAACCAGTGACACACACACACACACAGAACCAGTGAGACACACACACATACACACACACAGATGGAGCCAGTGACACACACACACACACAGAGAGCCAGTGACAAAACACACACACACACACACAGAACTAGTGACACACACACACACACACACACACAACCAGTGACACACACACACACACACACACACACACACACATAGAACCAGTGACACACACACACACAGAACCAGTGACACACACACACACAGAACCAGTGAGACACACACACATACACACAGATGGAGCCAGTGACACACACACACACAGAGAGCCAGTGACAAAACACACACACACACACACACACACACCACAGAGCCAGTGACACACTCACACACATTCACTCTCTCTGTGTCCTACCTTTCACTCTGGAGCATGTGGGGGGCGGGAGCCATCTTGACTGGCAGCAGGCACCTCACTTCCGACTCTCACTGCTGAGGCTCCGCTGACACTATCTCCGCCCCCAACCTCTGCTGTCAGACCGGCCTCCGCTCTCCTCCTGCTCTCCTCTCTGCCTGCATTCTGTGCTCTCTGCTGCCCCCCCTGCTATGATGGCTAAAACCAGAACAGCCACAAAAAACTCCGGGACATTTTAAAGAATGCGGGGCATCCGGGACAGCCATTAAAAAACCGGGACAGCCATTAAAAAACCGGGACTGTCCCGGCTAAACCGGGACACCTGGTCACCCTAGTTAGTTGCGAAAGTGAGTAAAGGGTAAAACCACGAGTTGGATTTGAGCCTTTTCATGAAAAATACAAATGCAATTTCGTTTTTGCCCCAGCCTCTGTAAAAAAATGTGTTATTCTCCCCTGCTCAGCCAATTTGCCCATGTATATTCAAGCTTAAATGGGCAATCCCTACTGGGACCAAAGTTAACTCATTCCAGTGACATGTTTAATTTGTCTAATCTGAGTGATTGATGCTATTTTTTACAAAATCTGACACCTGTAAGTATTGTAATTTATTTGTTAAACAGACTTGGGAGGGGATGATTTCCTCTGGCTCCTCCCTTTTGTGTGATATCTCTGTTCAGTAAATGCTTGTACAGCCTGAGTCCCTTCTCCCACCTTCCCTTAACTTTATAAGGACAGGATGGGATAAGGGTAAAGAAAATACTTGATTGACAAACACTCCCCCATGAAGAGGCCCCTAAGAAATTAAACTGGCCCACTATGTGGGATTGCACCATTAAGTGCGAGAGTTTGACCTCAGTCAGTGGTGTCCGACCGGCCCGACAGGGCAGGCTTGATGACAGAGCTATTGGTGCCACTGTATTGTATGTCTTTATTTATATAGCGCCATTAGTGTACATAGCGCTTCACAGCAGTAATACACGTGGTAATCAAATAAATAACAGATAATATAAATAACAGATCATGGGAATAAGTGCTTTAGACATAAAAGTAACATTAAGGAAGAGGAGTCCCTGCCCTGAGGAGCTTACAGTCTAATTAACCACTGCACCTGGCCCTGTGCTCACTCCTGGTCCAATTTACATAATCACAGTTCAAATATTCTGGTGGTTAAATTAACCACCACCACTTTTAAACTGTGACTATCGGTGTTGGGCCAGGTCTCAGTAAGCACCAGAATCTCCTGCTGCCACACGGAGTCACATGACACATGATGATGCTTCGCAATGATGACACAACGTCGTCATGTGACGCAAGGGCGGACAAGAGACCCTGCGAGGAGGTAAGAGGCCTCAAGCACACAGAGTGCACCAGGCCTCGCCATATTCCCAGCAGGCCCTGTTTCTAATCAGAGCGCTTTAGGGCTGATCATAACAATGGATGGGATCCACAAATAATATTTGAGTTCTAATTTCCTGGATCTGTTTAGAAACCTCATACTTCCATAAACTACTTTACTGTTAAACTGTAAACTCCCCCACCCCCCCTCATCATCTCCTCACCACACACATCATCATGATCTCATTTCCCCCATCATCATATCATCTCATTTCACCCCCCATCATCATCTCATTCCCCCCCTCATCATCATCATCTCCTCACCACCCTCATCATCTCCTTTCCCCCATCATCATATCATCTCATTTCACCCCCCTCGTCATCATCATGTCATTTCCCATCATCACCCCCTCATCATTACCCCCATCCCATCATCACCCCCCCAACCCATCATCACCCCCCATCATGACCCCCCATCCAATCATCACCCCCCCATCATGACCCCTTATCCCATCATCACCCCCCCAATATCATGATCTCTCTTGAGCCAGCATTGTGTTGCTCCTTACCTTGCCAGACAGCACCAGAACAGGAGTCTGTGGAGCGGTTGCTGCTGGGGTATGTACTCCACCCTGCCATCCTCTCATTGGTTCTCTCTCCTCCACTCACCACTCGCCTCCCAGCCACAGTCCGCGTGCGTCCCCTCAGCAGTAGTGCTTCGATCGAGCGCCGCTGCTGCCACTGCACTTGCGCATACTGATGGACTCGCGCATGCCTCCGCACACACTCATGCCACCGCACTCACGCATGCTGCCGCACTTGTGCTTGCCACCTCATTAATTTCCCATTTCCCAAGTACAATTCGCCACACTTTGGTTGTCAATTCGCCACAAGTGGTGAATGGCGACAGGGTTGCCCACCTCGGGCTTCGTGCATAGCCCCCTTTGTGTGGTAGTGACCTGATAATAATAAAGCCCCCTCAGTGTGACTGCACCATTCAAGCAGCAATACGGGTTTCATTTATTGTTTTTGTTGTTTTTTTTAATTATAGGATTGAAGCTATTTATTATAGGATTATATTCATTAATGCCAGCTCTGGGGACCCCCTGTTTCCAGAGATACTTACTGGGTGCTGGTATCTATGCAGCCAGGGAAAGAAATGGCGGTATTTAAATGTCCTGCGTCACGCGAGCCAATAGGAAGCCATGATATTATACAGTGCGGCTTTCTATTAGCCCGCATGACCGGGACCTTTAAACTCTGCAGAGATACCGGCATCATATATGGAGGTAAGTATCTCAGGAAGCAGGGGGGTCCCCGGAGCTGAAATTAACACAGTTCAGCTCCGTAGACCCCTTGCTTCAGTCTTGTAATAAAAAAAACAATAAAACGAAACAAAAACAAATAAATGAAACCGGTATTGCTGCTTTAAGTGGTAAATCATAATCTGCAAAGGTACACACTTACCTTAACCTCTTTGTTGCCAGAGATGCCGTAAACACATTGCTGTGCATTATAGGCCTCACAGCAAAAGGGTTAAAAATAAAATCACTATTTAGCAGTTGCCTCTAGTGCACTGGTAGGAGAGTTTGTTTTTCTCAGCTGCATTTGACCCTTTTAGGGGTTGACAATGTTCCTGACGTCAGCTGTACATAAGATTGCTTCAGCTTTGTTTACAATATTCAGTGTAGGCTGACAGTTTGTCGGAAACCATAAAAGCAGAAGGACTTTTGTTTTGTGGCAAGACTTTTCCGTCAACATGTTGCAATCAGATTACAGTTGCTCAACTGCACCTGCATGCAAAATAATTTCCCCATAAATTATAACGTGTGCCTATAAGTGTTCCCTGCAGTAACAACCAGTAGCTGCTTGCTAGCTAGTGCTAGTCCCAACTAGCAACAAACTCATTTTGTTATGCTTTGCTCAGCAGAAAAAAAGGAAAATAATCGGCACCATCCACTGTAAAATCAAAGCTTGTGATTTCTATGTATACAATTATTGTATCCCACGGGAACTAGGACATTCAGGAAACATCCTTCGCTTTTACTCTGTAGTGTCCTTGTTGCATATAAAGATTACTCTTAATGAATATAACTAAAGACAGATACAAATGTCAACTCTAATAATTTAGAAAGACGACTTACTTATTTATTTGACCCACTTGCTTTAAATACGCGGACTATAGAAATATTCATTCTCACTTCTATGGCTGCCTTAACACATCCTGCCACAATGACATTTTAGGAGGTTATGTATCGAATCAAAGTCTTCCAGCTGCAGATCTTGGGCAAAAAAAGTAGTGCAAGATGTAACATTGTCTCCCCCCCCCCTTGTAGTTTTGCATATTATTTTCTTCTGCTCTTATCAACATGATATTCTGAAAGTGACAGTTCTTCTCTACATAATTGCAAGTTGTAAGTAAATGCAGAAAAAGTATGTAACCCTCCTTTGCCCGGCCTTAAAGGTGTATACATCAGATAGAATATACTGTATACATACAGGGTCTGTTGAATGTCGGGCTCCTGCTCTCTCCTGCTGCTGTCTGGCCTTCACTGAGGCCCCACCTCCGCACGCACACCAGATGTTGGGCCCAACTTATGCAACCTCCCAGCTGCTACTACTACTAACTGCTAGTAGTCCATAGCAGGGGAGCTACAAGTACAAGTCCCAGAATTCCATGTGCTTAATTTCCAGCATTCTTATAGAAACACAGGGTTTCAGCTGTACTTGGTAGGCAGCCATTTCTTCAATATCAATTCATTTTTTTATAAATACAAAAGTGTGGAAATGGCTGTTGTGATAATCGGAGCCAGTAGGGCTTCCCAAAAAAGGTATCAGTTCAGCCTGCTGCAACTCTCACTACCAGCCTAGACCCTTTTCCAATAACAAATGGCAGTGTATTGCCATTTTCTGCCCTATCTTTTTTTTTTTTTTACTGTACTGTTATCATTGCCTTCTGTGTAACATGGCAGCTGGAAGATCAGCAAAAGTTCAGCTTGCTCACTAAGTTTATGAACACAGAATGAAACCCACTACAGCTTGATAGAGGAGCTCATTAGGTAAATGCTTAACAAATGCACAAGAACAAGAAACCTATTTTCTGAGCATTCGATCACTAATTGTGATTTCTGGATAATTTAAAAATATTTTAATGTCACACTATGAATATAAAATAGGTATTAAAATACAAACATATATGTAGTGACTACGATCGTTGTAAGAGTACGTTCTGTAGGTGCTCTGAAGACTAGGATGTGTCTCCAAATGTTATATATATATATATATATATATATATATATATATATATATAGGTGATACGATACCGTGTGAGCGAATATCAGAGGCAGCACTCCACGAGGTTGTCAAAAAAGTTTTGTATTTAGTGAGATCTATTTCCAGGAGGAGACTAGGTGCGCGCGCACCCACCTGGCGTTCGTAGCAAGAGTGTGTAGGACATCCCAGTACCATCTCTCCACAGAGGCTCCATCGTGGTGACTACAAACGATCTTATATTCATGTCTCTATTTTACCTGCACATTGTAAGTGTCCGTGATTCATCTACACGACATTTTTAATATTAAATTACAATTTTACGCTATGGGAGCCGCACTGTTTTCTTTTTGTTTCATAGATTGAGAGGTAGGTGGTTTGTCCTGAAGACCGGCAGCGGAACCCAGTAGCAGTATCAAGACACTTTTTTACACATTTTTATTTTTTCCCCTGTCTCTAGGGGCTTTTTTTCCTTTTCCCCCCTGTCCCACCCCATCCTTCCCGTTCCCCCCCCCCCCCACTTCCAAATGTTTGTGTTGTATGTTATATTATATTTTAACATGTAATAGTTCATATTTTTTCACTATTAGTATATGGTATACTCCTCTATGTTTTACTACATTACTGTTCAATTGCCATTCCTCTCACTGTGCAGTTCCAGTTAGCGCAGCAGTGCCCCTTTCCCCATTTCCCCCTTTACATTTGCAATATATATATTTGCCCATATATATATATATATATTTGCCCTCATTGCAGGCATAAGGTGTTTGGCTAAATACACACACTTCTTAATCCGGCATGGATGGAATAAACAGTACTGTAAGTATGCTCCACTATTGGTAGCATAAGAGAATAATATAGCTCTCAGTATATGTTTGAACGTTCTCCCACAGACACACTGCGCCGTCACTTTAATGACGTCTGCGGAGTCCTTTGACGCTGGGATTCCAAAGTAGATGGAGGGTGGCAGCCGACACAGCTAAATGCCTGGGGGAGGGGGGGGTGATTTTCAAATATGCTGTTGTTTAAGAATAACTATAAACAGCATCAAAAGCTTTTAAATAAAGTATCACGTTCAGAGCAGTCCCTGTTAGATTTCTAATACAGAGCTAGCTCACGCATTGGATTACAGCATCCAGAAATGTGGTAGCTTTATATCTTCAGGACCGGGGAGCTCCAGCCGTAATAACTGATATGCTCATAAACAAAGAGACATTCCAAAGTAGTAAAAAAATTACATGCATCTTTCACCTACGCTCGATGCCACACCGACTCGCATGCTGATTTACAGACCTTTAAAAAAAAAGAAAGTTTATGTACAAATCTATTTTGGTTTTACTCTCCCCCCCCCCCCCTATTCATTAATAGTATTCTGTTTCTTGTTTGCCAGAAGATTATGCAAATTAAGTGTTATGTGACTTCCATAACACCAGAATAAATCAGAAATGCCTATATATTTATTTATTTGCTCTAATCCAACCCTAAGCCTCATTAGAAAGGACTATGTGGACATTGATAAATGAGAGGCATAATGTAAAACCACACAATTAGTTGTAAAATATGCTAAGAAAGTAATTCTCCCTTTTCTTTAAATGCACACCAGGTGTTATATGACATGTAATATTTCACACATATAACTGCCATATATTTTCTGTATAATAAAAGGTCAAATGAGCTATTCTAATGATTACATGAATTTAGATAGATAGCATTCGCTAATATGAAATATTGGTCTCATGGTACACTTAAATAATCACTGGTACCTAAGTCATTAAGCTAACAAGATTGGAGAATGATTGAGTGATGTGAACATTCAAGCAGTATTGCCACCTACTAAGGCGCACTTAGATAAATGGATGTAAGTAGCACTTTGGTTGCTATGTATTACACTTCCAAAAATTACATCTTGGCATCTGTTAACCCTTTCCAGTGCCAGAGGTCCTCCCATTTAAAGCACTGACAGAGTACATTCTTCTTTACATTTCTTCTTGTTTAAGTACTTGGATATTTGAAGTTACTCAAGAAAAAAAAGTGCACTCAAATAGATATTTTGGGTGTGCATGAAAACAATGCTTCTTAAGTAACTGAAAATACGTGTTCTGTCTTCGATTAATAAATACTCACACAGTCTGGTTGGGCTAATACTATGTTTTGTATCAAGCTACTGTGACATTACTGAGCATTAGGAAACTAATACAACTGTTTCAATGTCAAATGGTCAATAACATTTTGTAAATGTCTTTAACAGTAACGGTATCACTGCTTTGTGAATACGCCCCAGAAACTCCAATTGACTTCATGTGATAGGGGGATATGCACTAAGCAGTGATAAGTGCTTTTAAGTGAGATAAAAAGCCATTATAGCGTGATAATGCCTGCTGTGAGATTCACAAAGCAGCGATAAGTTTTTTAAGTGAGATAAATGCCTTTATAGCGCGATACTGCCTTCTGTGAGATTCACAAAGCAGTGATAAGTGCTTTTAAGTAGCCATTATAGCACGATACTGCACTGTTATCACTGCTTTGTGAATCTCACAGCAGGCAGTATCACGCTATAAAGGTAGTTATCTCACTTAAAAGCACTTATCACTGCTTTGTGCATAGCACCCAAAAAACCCACTTATCACTGCTTAGTGCATAACCCCCATAATGTCCAGATCAGCAATATCACAGTTTAATGAATAACCCCCTTAAAATCAATGTATATTAACATCAGTTAAATGTTTAAAGGCTTAAAACTAAGCCACTAGTGTATCTTCAAAAAGACAAACGAAAGAGTGAGTATTTTTAAATAATTTTGGAAAGTTTCCTTGTACAGTAAATGTTTATAAACAATGTAAACCAACATTTAGCTGCTAAATTTGTGAAAAATGATCTCAAAACTGAACCAGATGCAAGAGAGGAAGAACATGGATTTATATGATTTATATGATTGCTTTTACAGGGCTAAAACTGGTACAAGAAAGACTAGTTGGGTTCCAGTATGTACTGTATGAAAGTCTCCTAGCTGAAAAAGGTGGGCAATACTGGATCAAATCTAATGCACCAGATTTATAAAAGAAATAAGTCTGATAGGATACAATGTTTTAAAAAAAAAAAAAAATTAATTAATTTCTGCCTCTGTTTAGCAGCCGTCTTTTCTGTACATAGAACAACAAATGTATCTGTTTTGCAGCTGGAAAAAATTGATACATTACCTCCCCAAGGCTTCAAGAAAGAATCCAAGCGGCATTTAAAAAAAAAATATATATTTTTTTGAGTCTGCAAATATATGCGATATTGCCTAAAATGTCTCAATCTCGCAAATGTTGCCAATTTGCTGGCATTCTACCACCTCTGTTAGGTCCATAATGCAAAACCGTGTGGAAATACTCGCAAATTTGATCTCGCCATGTCAAAGCTGGCGAGATTGTCCCAATTGATGCAAGATTAGCTGTTGTAGCTATGTTGGGCAGGGAATCCCTAATTGAATTACCTTTTAATGCACTTTTCGCTATACTATGTACCTAAATATGTGCGGTACCCCACAGAAGGTTTCTTTAGAATGGGCGTGATGAGTGTATGTTTGAAAGAAGATGGGAATGTGCTGGTGAGAGGTTAAAAAGGTGAGTAAGGGTGGGGCACAGTGTGCCAGAGAGGGAGGAGAATTGATTGAATAGGAACAATGGGGCAGGTTGTAGGATGAGATGAGGAGCATGGAGACCTCATCCTCAGTCATGGGGGAAATGAGCTGAGGTGGATTTAGGTGTTTGAGGGAGGTAGGTGTTTAGTGTGGAGATTGGCATGAAGAGGTCATGTTTGATTGACTTAATGTTGTCTGTAAAGTAGACAGCGAGGTCTTGGGCCATGAAGATTTATTTATTTATTTATAAAATATTTTACCAGGAAGTAATACATTGAGAGTTACCTCTCGTTTTCAAGTATGTCCTGGGCACAGAGTAAAACAAATAGTACATGGTTACAAGTACAGTTACATAAATGAACAGGGTATACATTATATACAAGACATTGCGTGCACAGTTAAAGAAAATGTATATTATGAGCGTATGAAACAGTTACAGACCAGGTTAAAATGTGAGACAGCCTTAGATTTGAAAGAACTTAAACTGGTGGTGGATGTGAGAGTCTCTGGTAGGTTGTTCCAGTTTTGGGGTGCACGGAACGAGAAGGAGGAACGTCCGGATACTTTGTTGAGCCTTGGGACCATGAATAGTCTTTTGGAGTCTGATCTCAGGTGATGAGTGCTGCAGGTGGTAGGGGTGAGGAGCTTGTTCAGGTAGCTGGGTAGCTTGCCCATGAAGAATTTAAAGGCAAGATAGGAAAGGTGAACTTTGCGCCTAGACTCTAGTGTTGACCAATCTAGTTCTTTGAGCATTTCGCAGTGATGTGTGTTGTACAGTAGTTGCATTGGAGAACAAAACGACAAATTGAATTGTAAAGGGTGTCAAGTTTGCTAAGGTGGGTTTGAGGAGCCGAGCCATATACTATGTCTCCATAGTCAATAATTGGCATTAGCATCTGCTGTGCGATACGCTTTCTGACCAGGAGACTTAGGGAGGATTTGTTCCTGTAAAGTACCCCTAGTTTGGCATAGGTCTTGGTTGTCAGGGTATCAATGTGCATCCCGAATGTTAAGTGGGATTAAAACCATAAGCCCAGGTATTTAAAACTAGTGACAGGTGTTAGGGTGGTGTTAGCGTTGGTTCGAATCAGGAGCTCAGTCACTGGAAGCTTTACAAATTTAGTCTTGGTCCCAAATACCATTGTTACAGTCTTGTCAGTGTTTAAAAACAGTTTGTTTTGGGAAATCCAGTTTTCGAGTCTCAAAAAGTCAGACTGAAGTATGTGTTGAAGGTCAGAGAGGCTATGACTGTGTGCATATAGGATTGTGTCATCTGCATACATGTTTATTGAGGCTCCCTTACAAGCTGTGGGAAGATCATTAATGAACACTGAGAAGAGTAGGGGCCCCAGAACAGAGCCTTGCGGGACACCACAGGTGATATCCAGGGGGTTGGAGTTAGAGCCTGAAATGGACACATGTTGGGATCTTCCTGATAGGTAAGACTGAAACCAGTTTAAAGCATGTTTCCCTATTCCAGATCTCTGGAGTTTGTTAAGTAGGATAGCATGATCGACTGTGTCAAAAGCCTTTGCAAAATCTAGGAATACTGCACCAGTGAGTTGTCCCTGTTCCATTCCACACTGGATTTCATTGCAAAATTTTAGCAGGGTAGTTACGGTGGAGTGTTTGGGGCGAAATCCAGATTGGAATTGGCTAGGGAAATTTGTCTTGGTGTAGAAATCGCTTAATTGGGAGTGGACACATTTTCCATGACTTTGGATAGAATTGGGAGAAGTGATATTGGCCTGTAGTTTGAGACAGTGTTTTTGTCCCCACTCTTGAAGATTGGGACAACTCTGGCAGTTTTCCAGGTCTTAGGGATAGAAGGGGGTGCAGGTGTAGTTGGGTGGAGAAGGGAGTTAAAGGTGGCAAATATATGTTGAGGTTTAGAGGACAAAGTTTATACAGTATGAGTGAAGAAAAGTAGATTTGCTTGGCAAGGGAGAGGGCAGTGTTATAGGAATAGAGTATGAACTTATAATGGAGGAAGTCTGCTTTAGAGCAGGATTCCCCCAGTAACGTTCTGCAGTATGTTAGCACTGTTTGAGGTAGCGGGTAAGCTATGTGGGCCATGGTTGTGGCTTGGATTGTCAGGGGTGCCTGGACACTTGGGACCGAGTTCCCAACATGAACAGATAAGCCAAGCAAATCTCTATTGCTGTATCTAAAAGACTCTACTGTCCCAGCCAGCTTTATTCTAAAGCTTGCCGGGTGTATCGCGGGCTTTTCTCCGTTTAAAACAGAGTTTCCCACGCGGCTGCCGCTTTAAAAGATAAGTGCTAATGGCGCTTACTATTGAAAGCGCCCGAGGCGCAGGTAAACTGGCCGAAAAATGGCTGAAGATAGCCACATGCCGCCTGCAGATGTTTTTAAACTGCGGCGGCAGCCGCATTAGTTTTAAGCCGGCCACCACTGTATGCTGTATCTAGTGACCCTAAATGAGAGGGCATTGTTTTAAGCTGGGGAACCAGGTTAGTTGGTCCAGCAAACGTTAGAGAGGCTGATTCTGCTGTGTAGTTAGATCCCTGAATGAGATAGGATTTCTTTATATGATTTATTTTTGGTTTCTTAAAGTGACAGTGTGTGAAATATTATAACAGTGATATGAGTAAACCGCTGAAGGTTAATATCTGAGTGCCTCCTGCCTACACCTGTTAAAGCTGCAGTCCCTTACTGGGATGAAAATAAAGCAGGCAGAAGCCTGAGTTAAACAACGTAATACTTTGTATGATCCGGTTATTCATATAATTAACCTTAGAAGACTGTGTCGGGAAGATCCCAGACAGATGTCAGTGCTACAAAAGAGGGGCGTTTGTCACAATATATATATATATATATATATATATATATATATATATATATATATATATATATATATATACCATATATACAGGTGTATGTATATATATATATATATATATATATATATATATATATTAATATATATATATATATATATACAGTGGTTGACAAATCACCAAAAAATCTACTCGCCACACAAAAAAATCTACTCGCCACCTAGTACCAAACGTGTGCTGCTTGGGCCAATAGGAGCTCGCCACGATGTTAAATCCACTCGCCCGGGGCGAGCAAATGTATAGATTTGTCGAACACTGTATATATATATATATATATGGTACGGGACAGTCTGGGGTCAAGTTATAATTCGGTTTGTATTGTTAATGTAGCACACTTTCCACCAACCCCTGGGAGATGTGTAGCTATGGCATGTAGGGTGCAATACATGGTTGCTCACAGGAGGACTGAGCCTCCGCTGCTGGGAGCCTGGGGTGTATCCTGGAACGATGCTTTGTAGCGCCTCTACCTGCGCGGGATTCTATGGTGTAGAATGACCCCGTTACAGGACACATACAATAAACAATACATAATGGTATAATTAGAACAAGTTTACTACATGCATAGTAATGATCATAATCAACAAACAATAGAGCCACAACTGTAACACTAGGCCTCGGAGGGCCATAACCCCACACCATGTCCCCCAACACTGTGTCCTCAGAGTCCCACACCCACCCAAGTGTGTGAGACAGTGGTGCCCACTAAACTGAGGTTTACGTTGGTGCACGTGTTGCGGTGAGGTATCTGCCGGGTGATGCCACACCTGGCCGCGCAGATGCTGTCGTTGGGATCCATGGATCCAGAAAGGTGCTCCGCGACGCCTCTGCCTTTACGGTGGGTGGCTCCCGCGTGGAGTGGTCCACCTTTCGAATGTCTCTCATTGTGCAGATTGTGATCTAGTTGCAGACCACCAAGGGCCAGGATACCAACACGTCCTGGCTGTGTCCCTCACTCTCTCTGGTATTACAGGGCTGTGTCCCTAACTACTAGGCCAGTCCCTGTAGCAACCACAAGCTAAAAGGGGAGTCAGGGCTTTGCTGTGGCGTAACAGGGTGTTTCTGGCTTAGTACAGATGCCACAGACACCTGCACATACCTCTTACCCTCTCCTTGTCCCAGCTCCGACTGGCGTGCTTCCTAGCGCACACAATGTATCAAGCAGGGAAATCATCTAGCCCTATTGGGTGCCTTGGGTCTGCTGATACTCTCTCTAAGGCTCATGGGACATGCAGTCCCTGCTCAGAGCCTCCCTACACATCGCTGCCGTTCACGCGCATACACTGCGCATGTGCAATCTTCTGGCATTGCCCACCGATCTACTGCTGGTCCTGCGCTTGAGCTACAGCACTGCACAAGCGCAGACCTATTTAAAATGGTGGCCCCCGTTATTCGGATGCGCCGCGGAGCCTCCTGATCCCTGGAGCTCTCCCGGTAACTGCCCCCACCTCTTTGGCTAGCCGCTGACTTTGGCGGTACCCGCGCCAACCACCACAGCGGAGATAAGGAGGAGGGGCCAGGGGGGAACCCTGCTACATTAATAAATGCTGTGGCGTTATTCCTCCAGCTTGGTGGCAGTTGTCTTTGTTACTCAGTACTCAGTACTTATTCCCCAGTGGGGTCTATCATGCCTACCCCAGTCAAGTTGTTTAATTTAATATTTTTAAAATGTTTCTTTTACTAAACAGTAATACAGAACAGTAGGGATACGACAGGAAGCATCTACATTGTACATTTCCAAAAGCAGGTAATATAATTATGTGGTTTGCACTTATTTCAGTAAATAAAAAATACCACTTGTCGGTATAGTTGCATGTCTCAGTCAGGTCTGCAGTACTGTGCTTCTCCATTATCGCTTACAAAACAGTGCTTCCATTGCAGCCAGGAATTCTGGGTAATGGCACGTAATTGAGCACTCACAGTGAGTCACTCGTTAGTTATTTCACTAATGCATCACTGGCTATATCAAGCACATTTGAAGAATGGAAGTACAGTATGTTATCTTGAAAACTCAATCTCTTACATGTAATTATTTAAATACAACAAAACATACAACAACTTATAAAAATAATGACTTCTTAAAATACTGCTGCTCAGTAGGACTTTTAAGCTGCTCATTTTATGGGCTGCCTCTGTATTATACATTTGTTGTTCACTGTTTTTGAACAGTATAGTTAGAGTGTTAATGTTTTTCATTCTTGCCATAGTTTTTTTTACACTGCAGAGAACATACTGAGGTGATGTGGCAATGTGGCATGTTATTGATTCTCTTTCCAGTACAGCTGGTATTTCCCAGATGAGCTATGTTTACATATTAGATCACGTGTTTTGTTGTCTCCTGCATTTACATTATGTTTAACGGCTTAAAGGTGCAGCTCCACATAGCAAAACATTGTGAAACATAGATACACTGAAAACACCCATCCATGCAACCCTTGCTCCAGGATTTTTAGGATTGTCTTATCATTTAAGATCTGTTTAACAGGTTTCCAAAAATGTATTCTGGCAAGGCACAATAGGACATGTGATAAATGATACAATAAAGAGTGTTTGTCAGGCACTAGTTAGGAGTTCATATGTAATTGGCAGTGATTACAGTAAAACAAAGTATGTCATCACAATGGGAAACAAAAGAGAACTTGTACAGTAATAAAAAAAATGTATGAGTTTAACTTTAGTTACTCATCAGGAGTGAGGTTCCATAGATTAATAGAAGCATGTATGTCCCTCCCAAAACTGACTGAGTATAAGCACGTATGTACCACCAAATACTAACGGAGGATAAGCATATATGTCCCACCCAATACTGACTGAGTATAAGCACGTATGTACCACCAAATACTAACGGAGTATAAGCATATATGTCCCACCCAATACTGACTGAGTATAAGCACGTATGTACCACCAAATACTAACGGAGTATAAGCATATATGTCCCACCCAATACTGACTGAGTATAAGCACGTATGTACCACCAAATACTAACGGAGTATAAGCATATATGTCCCACCCAATACTGACTGAGTATAAGCACGTATGTACCACCTAATACTGACTGAGTATAAGCACGTACAGTATGTATCACCCAATACTGACTGAGTATAAGCCCATATGTACGACCCAATACTGAATGAGTATAAGCACATACCGTGTGTACCACCAATACTGACTGAGCATAAGCAAGTATGTACGACCCAATACTGACTGAGTATAGCACGTACGTACCACCTAATACTGACTGAGTGTAAGCACGTATGTACCTCCCAATACTGACGGACTATAATCATGTGTAGCCCCCTTTCCCTATGCCTAAGGAAACTTCATGTGCTGCTATACCTGCTGCTCACAGGATACCTAAGCCTCCGCCACTGGGAGCCTGGGGTGAGTTTTTCTCCTTATCAGCGCAGGGCCTCCATCTATGGCGGATCCCAGCATTAGCGGGATAACCCCTCACAGGAACCAATCACAGTGATGAATAACACACAGAAGGTAGATAAAGAATAGTTACTGAACACACATATAATAACCATATTACTGTAACCCACAGTATACACCCAATACCCCAACACGTGGTGGTTCCCCCAAAGTACTGAGGGTGCAGTGGCACCAATAACCCTGGTGTCCTTCCCAGTCAATACCACCCATTGTATGAGGTAGCCTAAACTGGGGCCTTCCCAACAATACTCTGCTGAAGTGACTATAGGCCTAGTTGGGGCCTAAAGGGGGGGAAAGGGGGGAAGCCTAGGCCTAGTCCAGGGGCACTGCTTTCTGCACACTACCTGCTCTCTTGCCGCCCTCTGTCAGAGTGATTTGTGGGGTGTTTGCGCACCAAAGATATATCCTTCCTCCTGCTCACATAGCCCTGAGGATTCTTGGACATATAGTCCCGCTGTAGATTATGCAGAGTCAAACCTAAGATGGCTGCCCTACTACCTCACTGCACATGTGCCGCCTCGCCATACTGTGCACCTAGCCAAGATGACTGCCCCCAACTCCAGATTGCGTGGCGCTCCGGCGGCTTAAAATTAGCCAGGCAGCTCCCACCCCAGAGATAAGAAGGGGGACGCGGCTTCATCCGCCCCTGGTGAAAAATCCAACGACCTCGCTTGGAAACAACATATACAACTTTTATATAATGAAAATGCAGCGCATCATACAACTTAACTATGTACAATACAACTATACCAAGTTGAAAAGTTCATTGAGCATGGTCATAACAGAGGCAAACCTGTTCCGAGACAACTGCTGAGACTCATAGTGAGGTGCACCTAACGAATCATACGCCATTCTCATTGGAGGACGTCGAACTCTTTGACTCCTATGAGTCTCTTCTCAGACGTCTTCTTGGATGGAGAGGTCTTGCAGGGGCCCCACTTTCACCCTAGAGACCAGGCATTAGCTAACCTGGGGAACTGCCTTAATTACCGTGGGGTGGTCTCGGCTGGAACGTCCCCCACTGCGACCACATGGCGGGGAAATTCATTGAATTCCATGGCCCAGTCGCAGACTTGGAGGGTCAGAACATGGTTCTCCAATTTTTAGTACTACTCTTTCGGGCACCCCAGGTCTGAATCTCTGCAGCACCTCCAAATGTAGCCCCTTTTTCCTGTGTCTAAGGGAACTATGTGTGCTGCGTACATGTCTGGCATGCAGGAGGCCTGATACTCCGCCACTGGGAGTCTGGGATGATTGCATTCTCTCTGGTGACAGCGCCTCAACCTGAGAGGGATCCTAGCAAAGCAGGATAACCTCTCACAGGAACCAATACAATGTGTATAGAATGTGTATAGAAATACAAGTACATATATATGTACAGTGGCGACACTGTTTATTCTAATACGACCGTCACCGCGGTTAAAAAAAACGCGGGCGCCGTGCGTCAGTACCCCGCCGCGAACCGGGAAGGTTCGCGGCCGCTTTCCCGCGCCTCGGGCACTTTCAATAGAAAGCGCCATAGCGCTTTTCTATTGAGGCGCAGGATAGTCCAGGTAACGTGCGGGGAGCGCGCACGCAACTTTCGGCAACATGCCCGTCACGTGCCCGGCCAGCTCCCGTCTTTTGTTAGACTAAGCTGTGCCGGTGCAGTATATATATATATATATATATATATATATATATATATATATAACTGATTTACTATACCACACATACTGTATATCAACACAATACACAGTACAATACAATACCAGGCAATACCCCACAAGGCTTTACCCACACCATACTCAACCCTGTGGATCCCCCAAATAACTGAGGTGCCCTGGGCACCTAACCACCCCGGTGTCTACAAGGTCAATCCCTCCCAAATGGGTGTGTGTGGAGTAGCGCTACCCACAGTGTATGGTCGTTGGTGCATGCTGGGTACATTTCTTGGTCTTAGGCCAGACCAGGCCTACTTAGATGGTGATCCGTCGGACCGCACTTTGATCCCACGACGTGGTCTACCGGATCCTCTTCATCCGCCAGGCATCTGCCTCTGGAGGGATCTCCAGCTGGAGTGTGTCCCTGTAAATGTCTTTTAGGGGGGACCTGTGGACTGGGTCCCAGACCGTAGGCCACAATCTCCACGTGGCTCTGTCCACTGTCGCAGCAACATTAAAGAGCACATTTAAAGGGTGTCCCTAGCTTAAGGGCCTTCCCTATGCGCACTTTGCCACTACTGTGAGTCGGGGACTAGCTGGGGCCTATAAGGGAGATCTGGCCTAGACTCAGGGCCACTGGAACCTGAAACACTAGCTCTCTCCTTGGCGTCCTGCACCCGACTGGCGTGGTCGCTCTCTGCGTGCCAAATGTATCTTTTTCCCTCAGCCATGGATCTAGCAGCCCTATTGGCTGTGCGTATCCACATGGCAAGCATCCCCTGGGGCTGCTGGGAATTGTAGTTCCCTTTAATGGCCACCGCAACTAACTGTGCACTGCACATGCGCAAGGCTCCCATTGAGCATGCGCATGGCTCCCATTGCGCATGCGCAAACCTACAACATGGTGCACCCAGCCCTCGTCGTCCGCCTCTGAGCTCTAGACTAGCTACAGCCTCCCCCGCACCCACTACAGAGGTGAGCGCATACCCGGCTACATATATAAGTGTGGTGAATACCTAGTCTTTGTCTCAAACAAGTAGAGCCAGAAACCAACCTAACACTGATGATACCCATCAAGGTTGAAACATGTCTGTGAGTGGGTTTACTGGCTTTGCATCTCACCCTAGCCTCTGTTTAAAAGCTGTGTTTAAAAGAGCATGCATTGGCTTAAGGATTTGCTTGTGTAATACGAGCTTGAGACAAAAGGTGGCACTGTGTGCTCATTTGCATGTCTTTTCCCAGAATCACTTGCTGCAGTGGAAGCGCTGTGTTCTGGGTGATAATGGTGAAAGACAGGGTTGCAGACCTGTCTAAGACATGCAAATGAACATACAGTAGTAGTAGTAGTTGAATGTCTTTATTTATATAGCGCCATAAATATACATAGCGCTTCACAGTAGTAATACATGTTGTAATCTTATAAATAACAAATAATATAAATAACAGGTCATGGGAATAAGTGCTTCAGACATAAGCGTAACATTAAGGAAGAGGAGTCCCTGCTCCGAGGAGCTTACAGTCTAATTGGTAGGTAGGAGAACATATAGAGACAGTAGGAGGGAATTCTAGTAAGTGCGTCTGCAGGGGGCCAAGCTTTATGTATCATGTGTCCAGGATTATCCACAGTGCTATTCATATGCTTCTTTAAGCAAATGTGTCTTAAGGTGGGTCTTAAAGGTGGATAGAGAGGGTGCTAGTCGGGTATTGAGGGGAAGGGCATTCCAGAGGTTTGGGGCAGTCAGTGAGAAAGGTTTAAGGTGGGAGAGGGCTTTAGATACAAAGAGGGTAGAAAGAAGACATCCTTGTGAAGACCGCAAGAGTCGGGGTGGTGCATAGCGAGAAATTAGGGCTGAGATGTAAGGAGGGACAGAGGAGTTTAAAGCTTTAAAGTGAGGAGGAGAATTGAGTGTGAGATGCGGGATTTGATCGGAAGCCAGGAGATGGATTTCAGGAGGGGAGACGCGGATACAGATTTAGGAAAGAGTAGAGTGATTCTGGCAGCAGCGTTTAATATAGATTGTAGGGGAGACAGGTGAGAGGCAGGGAGGCCAGACAGCAGGAGGTTGCAGAAATCGAGACGGGAGAGAATGAGGGCCTTAGTCAGAGTTTTAGCAGACAAGTAAAAGAGGAAAGGGCGTATCTTTGTGATATTGCGGAGGAAAAAGCGACAAGTTTTAGAAAAGTTTTGAATGTGAGAGGAGAATGTGAGAGAGGAATCGAGTGTGTCCCCTAGGCAGCGTGCTTGGGCTACTGGGTGAATGATCATATTTCCATACAGTAATATTTACAGTTGCTATATATATATATATATATATATATATATATATATATATATATATATATATATATATATATATATATATATTTATATTTATATTTATATATATATATTAAGGGTGGTAATCAGCTTAGCTACCCACCCAGTTAGAAAGAACTGGAGTAAAGGTTTAGTTTTTTTCCAAAGTGGAGTAGGCCTTTATTTTGTTTGTTTTTGGATGTTTTTCCGTGTTAAAGGAACAGGCGCAATAAAGCCAAATATCAAACAAATCCAATATCATTTCACCCTAATCGGTCTCCATTAAATTTACCTCTGCACACATCTCTTACAGTGGTCGTAACTGTGGCTCTTAAAAATAAGACCCCAATTGACAGTTGAGAAAAATAGACAAAAAAACACAGTTGCCTATTTATAATTTATTTAAATAGGCTCAACATGTTGTACCCGGCTGTGAAATATGTTGGCACCTTACAAATATACAATAATAATTACATGGGCATACACTCATTTAATAGCATCTATCTTATATTAGAGTTCAGTTCAGGAGATTAATTAATGACTGTTCTTAATTTAACTTAAATTTAAGACCACTTTTTAATTATGTGCCTACAGTATATTGGCCAGCTACTAATCAGACGGTACTGTAGAAACCCAACAAAAATACATTTTGGAGCCATACAGTAGCTCCAATTGATGCTCTATTGATGCTATGGCAATGCTTGATATTCTTGGGTATAGACCAATAATCTGGAGAAAAGGGGAAATTATTTAAAAGACTGCAATTAATATATTTGGGATGCCTGATGAGGAGGTACTCCAGAATCATACCTCACATCATCATGGGCATTTTGTCCCCCTATTTGGGCAGTTCTAAAGCACAAAATCACATTAAACCGTTATCTCTCCATTGACCAAACTATTGACAGTGCTGCATTTCCGTTCGATGGATAATTTCAGGGTACAGAAGCTATTTCTGTGGACATTTCCCAACCTGCTTTTCCCCCAATTTTAAAATACAGTAGGTATTGAGGGCATTGCTCTCTAGAATTAAAAGATTAATCGAAGTCTCTTAGGATCAACACACTATCACTGGCACCAAACAAAAATGTTATTAGGCAGCTCACTTGTCCCATGTTCTGGGAGCCGTGCCTCCACAGAGTGATGAAGCAATGAAAAAGCATATGCCTGTAGTCATGCCATCTCTTCTTTAGCTCGCCCACAGTGCGTTTCAATGGAGCTGTAATATTAATTTTTCTGCAGGTAGTTTTCAATATTGCAGTCTTCAGTATTGCAGACTTCTATGCCATTGAGTTCTCATATAGGCCTTTCCAAGCAGCTTACAGTATATCATGTTGAAGAATGTATTAAGTGAGCACTTTAACTTCCACTCTGTTACATTTCCTTGTCTCTCTGTCTGCTGTAGTGGTGGCCTGTCTGTCTGCTGTAGTGGTGGCCTGTTTACTCTTTGTGCTGCAGAGCTTCCATCTGCTTGGCACAGCTGTTGCAGACTGAAGTCTCCCCAAAGTAAACTTTTTAACAGTGTGTGCTGATGCAATTAAGCACAAAGGTTACACAGGACATAATAGTTATGCACAGATGTAGGATTGTTATTATTATTAGTGTAACATGGTTAGTCTACTCTGCCTGTCTCTTCTCCCTGTCACTTAAGTCCTTAGCAGTCTAGGCTGTGACAGGCCATTCTGTGGGCTTTTGACACCCCTCATGCACCTCTCTGAGTGACAGAAGTGTGGTGACTCATGGCCTATGTATAACCTATCTGGTGATCCCTTTGCTTTCATCATACTCCTGTCTGAGTGTCAGTCCCTGGGCAGGAGGAAAGAAGTGTGCTTTAGTGGGGACTGATCTCTGGGCACCCTGAAGCCCACTACAGCTGGAGGCGCAAAGCACCAAGTGAGGAACGTCAAGTGAACATCAAAAGCCTGTCCCTGTCTCCATATCATCGCAGACAACTCAGCTCTCCTGAACCCTCACAGGTATGCTGCACCACAACACCTGTAGCCGCAACACATATCTCCTAGAGGTTGGGGGTACATGTGCTACAATTGGAGGAGCTGCTGAGATCAGGACAGGCTTTCAGGACTTTGCAGAAATGCAGCAGTGTTTTATAGAGACTTTAAACAGCAACAGCAGCATAGGGAAATGGTGCAGAGAGGTGTCAGGGCCCCTGATGCTACCCCAGGAACCATTGGGCACCTATCCCAGAAGGAGGACTTTTTCTCCCTTAAGCGACACCAGGGAGGGGGATACCTTCAAGATTCTCCTTTAAAAGTTTGGAAGTTGGGGCCAGGGAAATGCCCGAAGCAGGACCTGGTGACCCCGTTCTACTAAATTAGCACAACGTACTGTGATGTGGGAGAAGGCACACTAGGATCAGCTATCTCTGGGAGGCTGGTAACAAACAAGAGAACAGGGGACACAAAGACATTCACATAATCACACATCCACTGTCTGAGTGGAATTATTTTTATCAATTTAACCCCCATTGCAACAGAATGTATCTAATTAACAACTCCTAGGTATGTTTGTCTGCCCTCCTCCGGGGGTTTTATGCTCCCCACATTGTTGATACTCCCTTCTAGCCACTCTACGGGCTGCTGCAGTCTAGGCTGTGTCCTGGTATATCTGGTTTCTGCTTTGCTGCTTTCTCTGTGAGCTTCGTTGCACCGGATCTTGCTTCTGGGTTTTGGGACTCCGATGACATCACTCGTGTAGTACGGTGACTCGTGAAGGACACCCTCTGTATTTCGAGAAGTTTGTTCTCTTCCTCAAAGGAATACCCTGCCTTTCAAAGAGGGATATCCTGAAGCAGAGTAATGACTATGAACCAGGTTATCCCTCAGATTCTCTGATCTCCTACTGGTCATTAAAGGAGACAACCTCATATAAGGCCTTAGCTCCCTATCCTCATACGAGATGGGTCAATGTTTTGACTGAATGTTGCGTAACTGACTCCACTGGGCATGATAAGTACCTATAAAGCAAACCTGCGGATGTTCCTGCTTTTTTTATCTTTGGGTAATAAGAGAAATTTCTTTTAGTGGCTTCGCTATTTTGTATGCTCTCTCAATAGAGAAGTGACTGTAGCCTCATTGTGAGAATCTTTTTTTCATCTTGCTGGCTTCTAATTCAAAGCATTCCTCTGTTGAGCAATTGCGTTTGATCCATAATTATTTTCCCATAGGGACTCCACGGATTTGGTGACTGGGGTGATGACTTGTAGCCTGCAAGAGACTCTTAGTAGCCGTCTTCTTGCGATATATATTGTTGAAGATAGGCTGCATCAGATTCCTGAAATATGGTCAGATCTAAAAAAAAGGAATAGAATTCAGATCAAATTCCATTGTGAGTTTAAGATTTATTTCATTCTTATTAAGACTAAAAAAACTGATTTAAACTCAATGCGTGATTATCTCAGATCATAAGAATATCGTCGATGTATCTGACCCATAATCATATATGCTCAGTATACATTGACAGACCCTCATCAAATACAATAGTTTTCTCCCACCAACCAAAGAAGAGATTCGCATATGTGGGGGCACAAGCATCCCCCATCGCAGTGCCTTGTTGTAAATAATATTGCCAATTGAAGATAAAATAATTGTGAGTCAGGAGGAATTCCAGTAATTCCAACACAAATAATTTGTGTGGTATGAACTGGGATCCCCTAGTACTCAAGAAGGAATTCATTGCCTCCAATTCAAATTGATGCAATATATTCATGTATAAGGATTCAACATCCATAGACACCAATATACTGTTGAAGCACAAGTTCTCTTAAAAACATCCGTAGTGTCCTGTACATATGAGGGCAACGCAATTACAAATTGGCGCAGAACTTGATCGACATACAAACAAATACGTTCAGATAGTCCACCTAGGCAGGAAACTATAGGTAATTGAGTACAGTTCTAATGGACCTTGGGATGCTATAAAATGTAGGACACTAGGCACATGACATTTCCAGTATGTGTGTGAATTTTAGCAACAGGAATGTTTGGCCTGGATATTTATATGTGGTACTGGATGGGATCAGTGATATTTGGCTGGGGGGGATGTTTATCCCCACTGTTTATATCCTTTGATTATTTCTCCTGTGGATGTGTACAGTGGTTTTTCCATATGGAATTTTGTACCTGTTTTGGGTGATTATTAACTATTTATTATTTTAGAATCGTATTAGGTTAGAGGTCAGGACAGTAGTTTTTATATTGCTCCCTTTCCCCAGGTATATCCTTAATAGTATATTTAGAGACATACAGGACAGTTACCTGATTGACAACAACATCATGGGTATATGTGGGATATCCAATGGAGAGGGGCAGTTTTGTTCTCATAACCTCAGGGCATCACAACTAATGAGTTGATACAGTGGCTTCTGTGGGGATGAGCATAGCGTCTTGGAGGAGGAACTATGGAGATGCGATTATCCACTGAGACCCGATACGAGTCACGCTACACTCATGATCACGTCACATGCAAACCGGGATACATAGAGACGCGATCAGCTGAGTGTGTCAGACATTCTCTCAGAACACATCAGGCAGAAGGGTGATGCGACGTGGTGAAGCTGGAAAAAGACAAGGCTGCTGTTGGACTTTTTCATTATTTACTTGAGATTAAGTATAACTTTGATCTTACTGCGGATGAGTTACAAGATTTACATGAAAGGAAGTACCACTCCAAGGTGGAAAACCCTGAAGAAGGGTTAAGTGCCTGATAAAGTATGTAGCCTTGTACTTGGATACTTTTTCCTGTGAGCTATCACTAGCTGTCCAGAGTGCTTTATTGTTGTTGTGTAGCACTGATATTCACTAGTGCTACATGTTCACATGTGTTTTTCTTATGTGAATGTCTTTGTGTCCTCTGTTCCCCTGTGTTATTTTCCAGCCTCTTGGGTAGCATCTTCCAAGTGGGAGTTTTGGGAAACTGTCTTCCTGTATTACCCTGAATCAGTTGATATTTTTGGGTGTGTTTTCACCATACATAATCAGTGCACTATTGATACAACATCATTGTGTGTAAGTTATTTTGTGGAGTACTGTGGGTATTCTCTTCTACTGTGTACTACCTGTGTATACTATTTCTACTTGGTTGCTCTAGTACTGTCATTTTTTAAATATACAGTAATATGATCCTCATCACAGCACTTTCCAGTTGTTATATATACTGCAGTGTAATAAATTAGCTATAAACTATAAGTAGAATCACCAAAAGTAAATGTGTGCAATGTGTGCAATTATTTTCAATGTGCCATGAGATACCAACAAGTGGAAGAGGGGACAGCCCGGTGTCTCATTCCCTGGTGTCCCATGCCTGCTGTAGGAAAGGACCAGAGCAATCCAATATATACCGACCTACGTTGTCACATCCATTGGAGTCGTTCAACCCTGCACCCCACCACTGAACAGCATGCTACCCTCTTCCCCATCCTACTCAACAACTCTGCAGGGGCATAGTCATTGGCTCTGGTAATCCAGTCACTGGTCTTGCATGTGAAACAGAGAGCCATATATAATAAGTAGTGCTTTTCCACAAGAATCTTTTTGGTGTTGAAAGACATCTTATGGCCCATTCACTTAAATGGGATCTAAGGTGTCTTGTGGCACAGCACTGCTTAGTAAATATGAGTCAGAATGTCTCAGGCTTAGAGATTTGCAAATATCTTGCGGTTTACTTCTTGAAAATTTGCATATGCACTAAACTGTTTCAGAAGATTTACATGCAAAAATGATTGCCATTTCGCTGTGAAAGTTTAACATTTTCTCCAAAGCATATGAAACTATGAGCATACTGTATATATGCACTGCTATAGCTAGTTTAGCATGCATTTGTTTTTACAATGCTGAAGAAATCCGGTGGTTCTTTCCCAGACTCTGTAACAGGTGGTTCTGGAAACAGGTACCCTTGCACACTCAGTAAGATTGGGGCCTGTTGATCAGCATCTTCCTCCTCCCAGTCACTGTAAAGTCAGTCAGTAATCATCATCATCATCATCATGAGCCCCAATCTTATTGCTGATGTAGGAATTAGATTGTCATCTCATCACTTGTTCTCCATACAGAGAACTATCTTGCCCATCATCCTATATATTATGTTATATGTATGATCACAGACAGAACATTGATTCTCAGCATAGCAATTACAAGCACCAGTAGACTCAAATTTCTATACATAGACACCACACCAAAGGATCACTCGTTTGTACCAACTTGAATTTTAATAGGCTTATAGTTTATATCGGTGTGGAATTTTCCGTAAAGAATTTCAAGCAGATTTGCTAATGGGGAACTTTTCTCACCAGAATCGACAGTGCACAAATAGCTGCTCAGGTTTGATATACTGTATTTTTGTGACTGTTGACGACTGCAAAACTTTCACACATCTCTACTAAAGATTAGAGATGGGTGAATCCGCCCAATTCCATTTCCAGAATTGTCGCTGATGTTACCTCCAAAATCCGTTTCATGGTGTAAAATTCGCAGATGGATTTGGGCGGTTTCAATCCGCATG